>NC_090874.1:69249710-69254710 GCF_036669935.1 Montipora foliosa
TATTCTCGTTGGGTGCCCCAGCAGAGAGTGGAATGGTTTTAACCTTTGTAATGCAAACATGTTGCAGTGCCCTCAAAGCTCCAAATTATCGTTTATTTTAGCTCATTACAGGTCACTAGCTTTTTAGCTTTATTTTAGGTCATTTAAGCTCATTGTAGGTCATTTTAGATCATTGTAGAGCTCTCATCGTAGGTCATTTTAGATCTTTGTAGAGCTCTCATTGTAGCTCATTGCAGGTCATTGTTGGTGATTGTAGATCCTTGAAGCTCATTGTAGGTAATTGTATGTCATTCCTTGTTTTATTAACTATGTCATGGTAGGTCATTAGCTAATTTTAGCTTATAACGTAGCTCATTGTAGGTCATTGTAGATCATTGTAGTAGGTCATTGTAGTAGGTCATTGTAGATCATTGTAGGTCATTCCTTGTTTAAGTAACTACGGTATGTGACGACGTGTGGGATCTGAAGAGGAAATCGAAGCGTCCCAAAAACCCATCAAATCATTCAGGACAACGCAGAAAATAGTAGGTGAGTGAACTTTATTTATCTGGCTGTCCATAAAATGGATTTTCGAAAAGAAACATCGCCATTTGAAGTTTTTATGGAACATCTTCCTCGATCAGTTGCATCGGCCGTTACAACTTTCTCAAAATAACGTGACATCATGCATTCTCGCATCCTTAGGGTTGTCTGCCTGTGGTGAAATGGGAAATGCTGGTGGTCAAAGAGCACAAATGATAACAAGAGATCTATTATCCTGAAGTAACATAAAATTCGCGTAAAAGAATATCTGCCAATAAAACAAAGACTCCGAAGACTTTTCAATGAATTTAACAAACTATGTGCCATCATAGGAAATTAATTAACATTGTATAGGTTACATAATTTAGTTTGATTCCCTAAGGGATCTTTCAAGATGCACGTAGTGTTGACAGAATTACTTTCCTCCAGTTATAATTAAAATTAGCCCTAGCTGTCTTGCTTATAAATGAAAATTCAAAACAACATTTTCCCATGATTTTGAGGCAAACAGCTAATTTGAATGCAAACAAAATACATGTAGTAAATAAATTGTTTTGCAAAAAAAAAAAAATCAATTTTGTGACAACAGGGAAGACGCTGTGCTGAGAACCTCTAAAGAATGTTATTTGCAAGGTCATTTTCATTCTATCAGTAATATTAAACCTGGTGCTAGACATTACTTATGATGCCACAAAGGAGTGAAAACAGCTTCCCCAGTCAAACCACAAAATGCATCAGGTGACCACCACTTCTCTTGTTACTTTTGCGGATTCTTTTATTTCATGCATTCCATCGCGGAAACTCCTCTTCTACCATCTTCCAGTAACTTGCCTAACACAAAAAGAAACGAAAATGAACAATGTGAAAAATCAGATTTTCAAGAAGAAATATGGCATATCAGAATGCAATCAACTATACATAGAATACAAGAATGCAACCAGCATAATTTATAAGAAATTGTAAAGAAAAAAAGTGAAACCAGGAACCAAGAAATGATTGGAAGTGCTAGTAATTGGCCACAAATCAGAGCCTAGGGATGAGTCTTTGTATCATATGAACCATGAAATGTTCATTACAACAAACAAGTACTCTGTTCTTGAAATAAGCTGTTGTAAGCTGTCTAAACAACTGTAAGCTTTCTGAAATTTGGGATCATATAAAGTTAGAAAACCGTAATAGTTCATTGCGTCTCCCTCCTTAAAATTTAATAAAGGTATTATATTGTATTGTAAAAATTGTTGCGAAGTGTTTTGGAAATGGTATGTGGCACCTCATAATGTAGATTCAAAATATTACCAAGGAAGAGCAAACGTGAATTTTAGGAACATTACTTATGATGCTCTCTCCCCACATTGACCAGTAAAATCGTCTGGTGTTTGACAGAGTGAAAAGCCTCTTAGGAGTGAATCCTTGGATTACGAAAAGTTCTCCTTGAATGGAAGGGGAATTAGGCTCAAGACTCTAAATTTATCAGAATAAAATTAAGCGGAAAAATGACAAAACTTGCAAGCGTTAAACAAATAGTAAGTGGCATAATAATTTGAAACTTCCCACATGTCTGCAGCACATGATCAAGAGGGTAGACTCAATGAATTTAACCTATACTCAAAAATTGAGATTTCCAGTTCTTACCCAAACTTACCTGTAAGCCAATAAACTTAGCATCACAAGCTAACAATGAAACCTTGTTTTGTAATCCACTTTGAAGTGCCTCTAACTCCTGATAAATAAAATTAACAAAAAAATGTGAGGCATATTATTTTATTGTAGTCTGACCAATCAAATGCCAGATCTTGTCGTATAGCTGGGCTGTGCAGACCAGAGACTAGTCCTCAAACTCAGATGTTGTTAGGACAAAAGCAAGACTACAGGTGGATTTACATAAAAAGTACAATAGCCTGGGATCGGCAAGAGACACCTGGATTGATCGGGCAATGCAAGCCAGAGGCAAGAACATCCTACCGATACTTAACATATATTTCAAAACCAGACTGGGTGGCACAATCACTCTTGGCCCTCCTGCCTTCATACATGTAAGGATACTTTTGAGTTGTCAAAATGAACCAGAATGTTCAAGCAATGCTTTGCTCCTCTAAGTGCCTCCGCATGACAGAGAAACCTGCAACAGACATCCCTGCTCTAAGTACGGGCACTAACTCCACAATTATTTAAGTTATTGTCTCTGTGATAATGGCCAGATAAGGTGTCAATTCAAAGTCAGCAAAAGGGAAAGTGCCTTACTGATACCAACCAGATGCAGTTACTAGACAAAGTTGACAAATTCTTCCAGTCCTTCACAATTGAAATGGCCCTGTCCACAAATCAACCGCACAACTTTGCTTCAGAGAAACAAGAATGCCTCCCATAGACCATTCAAAAAACAGTCTTTGCAATAGTTGGGAGAACTCCTTCTAGACCAGTTACTGTTAAAGTCCAGTCCAGGAAGATTTCAAATGATAAAGCTACAAGAACACCAATTTGCTGCTTTAAGAGCTATCCCGTCCTAGTGCTGGAAAGAAGGAACCATTTTACAATAAACGTACATGAAAGGTACCAACTGAAGATGAACACCCTGTTGAAAAAAAGGTAACAAGCCAGTGGCCCAATACACCGAGCCTATCCCTGGTTTGCGTACCATGAAGCGACTAGAAGTATTTCTACTCCCCCCTGAATGGGATGCTAGTCCATCGCAGGGCTACCCACAGCATTAAATTCGCCGGTACCCATTTATACACCTGTGTGGAGAGAGGCACCGTGAGAGTACAGTGTCTTGCCCAAGAACATAACATAATGTCCCTGGCCAGGACCCAAATCCGGAGTTGAGCACACTAACCATGGGGCCACAGCGCCTCCCTGTTCAAGAACAAGAGCAAATGGAGTAATTCAAAAACGATGGGAGCCTCCCTCTTAATTAAAGTGCCTATATATAAAAGACACCTTTTGCTCATTTCAAAGACCTTTCAAAACGTCTGTTCTACGTTGGAATACCATCTTTCATTCCAGAGACATTCAAGTAAAAAATTGGTGTCACAAACATTACAAATGACTGTAATAAATCACAAAATTGAGAATATGTATCTCCGAAAATATTGGATGGGTCTTGTTCAAACTTGCCAGAAGTAATCTACATCAAGTAAGGCACAAAATGATATACCCTCTAGACTGTTGCCATAGCAACCATTTTTGCTGCAGGGTCTATTTAAAGGACAAGAATGCTCTAAAAGCGCATATTTTTTTATCCACCAATTAAAAGATCACATTGAGTTGAGTTACTCACTGATGTTTGAGCTTCCTATCGTAATTCTGGCCCACGTAAATTCCCCTCGAAAGAACCCATAACACAACATTGAGTGCCGCCATTTTGAGCCAAACTTGGTAGCCCGGCTGGATTTTCGGAGACGTCATTCAGTCCGAGTCAAGTTGTGTTCTCATCCGAATAATGGTGGCACTAAAACATACCATTTTGACCCGGAAGGTGTCTTTAACCCCGAGGATGACGACAGTGAAGGGGAAGAAATGAACAAGTGGCTGGAAAGCACATTTTGGTGCAGTTGTGGGGAATGTCAGGCCATGCTGACCCATAAAGAATGTACTTGTTGTCGCGAAGAACAAGAGTTGGAAGACAAGATGGAGGGTATCCTGAATCATTTCAGCTGTTTCCTTTGATCTGAGACTAGATCCTTGTGCCGTATATCATTTTGTAAATTCTTATTTCAAACTGACTGTGTCTTCATTTTGATTGTCATTCTTTCTGTTGGTGAAACGTCCAGGGATCACTTGCATCACAGAAAGACTGAGAGAGAGCTTTCCGAGGAACTGCGATGGTGGGCTTTCATCATTGAAATCGGTTTTCACCCAACAGCTTGTATCGATATTCCTTCTTATTTGTAAAAATTAATGATCGCTACAAACATACACATTTTCTAATTTCTTTGGCAAGAACCTTTTTTCGCCGCAGAGTTTGTACAGCCACTTCATTACCAAGTCTGGTTTCTTTACGGGTAAGCTATGAAATGTTGTCTTTTTCGGATCTGTTTTTGCAATATGGAGCTGAACATGATGGCATTTTCAAGTTACATCGGACAAAACAAAAGTGAACAGCTAGAACAGCACATTGTGACTGGCTGTGTTTTGAGCTGATCCCCGCCAAGTCGGACTGAATGACGTCACTGACCAGACCAGCCAGCCGGGTTACGGTGCAGCGCTCTAATTGGTGTTTTTGGCTTCTTTCAAGAGGGATTTAACTTGGCCAGGATTCAAATTGGGGACTCAAAAAACAGTTAAAAAGTAGTCTCTGTATGAGCTTTAAATTGGTGGGTGCAAAAATTATTCACATTTTAGAGCAACCTTGTCCTTTAATGCAGGATTGATTTTGTCGTTTGTTGTTGTAATCAGACATGTTCACTCTTGGTAAGCTTATACAGATGTCAAGCACTGTGGGCAGCACATGCATTTCAAGTCTACCTGTACCACAGGGT
>NC_090874.1:69259710-69262210 GCF_036669935.1 Montipora foliosa
TACTTAGTAATGTCACACTTTGCATGTAGTCAAATCATCATCATCATCCACCAATGGTGGTCTTGTGCCATCTCCAACAGCTGATTGTCATAAAAGCAGACTATCAGGGTCCCCCAGAAGACAATGAATCTAATAGCTGAACAGGGTTCACTGTCTCCCACGCTTCCTCCTCTCATGAGTAGGAACATACATTGCAAATTCTCTGACAGGCTCATATTCAGGCAAGGGGAGCATGTGACCAAGGAACCTCAATTGCCTCAATTCGCCTGATGTTCAACATAATTTGGTAATAGGGCATGCCGAAAGAATTCACTTGATCTTGTTCTCCATGTCCTTAGAGATGACCCATGACTCGCAGCCATACAGTAATACTGTAATACAAGTTGTGCTGCATAGTTTGTGTTGAAGTCAAATAACTTAGCTCAAAACAAAGGATCTACTTTGATAGGCATGTGTAAGGAGCTAGAAGGTCAAAATAATATAGAATAAGAACATTAATTTGTGTTGAACAGTAGAAAATCCTTTCATGCAACACTTTATTGTGAGGGTAATTAGCTACAGAAGATGGAGATCTTGATGGACTATCCCAAGCAAGGCAAACTCTATGAGCATCAGTTACTAAGGTCAGCAATGGTAAAGGTTAGTTTTAGGCTGATATGTTTGCTTTTATGGGAGCTTTTTCAAAATAGTTCAATATAGTTGGTCCACGACTCCTCTGATTCTTTGAATTCGCCTATCCTCCTGTACGTGTAGGTTGCCATTCTGGTTTGAATCTAGAGATATCCTCACCGCCAAAATGTAATAACCAACCAAGAATTCACAACACAAAACAGACCAATTTAATACAAGCGAGAAAATCAGGTTGCACATCATGTGACCAACTTGTGAAAAATTATGTCACGCCAGACTGTCACGTGTACACAAAATGTAAGTAGCTACATCATTACAGTTATATTACTATATAAAGGCCAGTTTACACGGTGCGACTTGTCGGCCTGATTTTTGGCGGCGGCTTTGAAAAAAATCGGGCTCACATAAAAAATCTGTTGCAGTGCAACACATGTTTGAAGTGTTGTTTATTAAAAAGCCATGTCATGCGGTTGCCAGTTTCCATTTTGCTCCTTTTTTTGCTTACACATTTTTTTATTGCCAGTGGGTTTCTTTCGGTGCAATAAGCACAGTAAAACTGTCTACCTATAAAATTATAACATGTATCTACACTATTCCGTCGAAAAATATGTGATTCGCAATCCCCACTCCTCGGCCCTGAATCAAGTGCCACATTAAAGAAATGGTTTTGGGCATCCCCATATCACTAGATACATCTGGGGATACCTAAAATGCGGGGATATCACTGTGACAGCGGCTCATCAAATAGGAAAGGGTTTCGTTAAGCGGGCAGCCCTATGTATAGGCAGCCCTATGTATAGGCAGCCCTATGCATAGGCAGCCCTATGTATAGTCTGGCTTTTAATCCTGTAGTGTAGCAGCTCTTGTAACTTGCCCTATGCCCTATGTATAGGCAGCCCTATGCATAGGCAGCCCTATGTATAGTCTGGCTTTTAATCCTGTAGTGTAGCAGCTCTTGTAACTTGCTATTGTTTGGTATTGTAAGCAGCTTCTAATGTTTTTAAGTCTAACTCATTGCTTCAATTGTTTAGTCTTTTGTTTTTGGCTGGGGTAGCGAACCAATCACATTACACGTTATGAGACCTGCTACATCACCCTTTTAATCTTGAGACCTACTGCACTCAGCATAGACCGGTGCTAGTACCCGGGTCCCAGCTTCTAATAAAACCCGTGAATTAACAGGTGTCAGCTAAATTGCAGAATACCCCACAACTTATTTGCATTTCATTGAATAAGAATATAAAGCTCTATTGTATTCCGACTCGTTCTTCAGAGAATGCCGCCTACGGGAAACAAATAATGGTGAGGTGTTGCAGGGTATTCTGCAATTGCTCCCAGGTGTCTTTTTGAAATCACGGCTTAAAACTTGAGTCACTTAGTATTTAGTTAACACGGTCTAACACAGGTTCGAAATGCAAACAATAGAGATGATCTCTGCCCAATAAAAAATGGTTTAAAATGGCGTCTTCTCAAAAACAGACCTGCTAGTCAGAAGTTTAAGGAATTTGAATTAAATACGTACATTTCTTCGTGTTTTTGACTCAGCTGAGCTTCTCGAGCTAACCATTTTGTATACTTTATCCGATCGTCCATGTCTTCACATGCATGACTGCGTTTACGTTTGACAGATTCTTAATACTAGTAACTACTTGATGTAGGCAGTCATGTAGTGGTTCGGGAGTTCCTGTCACATAATGGTCCTAGTTCATACAAGGTGATTCCCTGGTACACAACTCCCATTATAGCGGACACCCTTGGGACCGCAATTTGGTGTCCGTAATAGCGAGAGTCCGTAATAGCGGGGTGCGAGAAAATTTTCATTTTAAACCATATTTACAGAAGGGGGTCACATGTGTGTTCATTTTCATTA
>NC_090874.1:69277210-69297210 GCF_036669935.1 Montipora foliosa
ATGAATTCATGCATATGTTACAGGTTGAAATAAAATTCAGGTTCATTTAATTTCAACCTAGGTTGATTTTTTTCAACCTAGGTTATTATGAACTGTCTAAAAAAGGGTTTTCTCCTTTTTTGGGGATGTAATTAAAAAAAATGGGGCCTGGATTTTTAGGGGGGGGGGGGGGATAAAAAAGAAAACAGCTTTCTCCACCTTTTCCTTACCTTCCGTCCTTCCTCCACTGACTATCTCTCTCTTACCTTCCCCCTTACGGCCCTTACTTACGACCAACATTCCATACCGCACCAAGGATTCGAACCCTCGCACCACTGGACATCCGAGATTTCTTCTCCTTCGTGTGAACCGCTAAGCCATCAGCAACTGAAGTCGTCTAAATGTTTTTTCTACCAATGAGTTTCAGCTATTTCCAAGCCTTCGCGACAAACACCATTTCGCACATGCGTAAATGACATAAAATAAGACTTAGAAAAATTTGAGCTCATCCACAAAGCTAAAAGGCCACCAATGGAACTTCGTGAACAAGTTAAAGGGTGGCAAAATTTATCTGAAGAAGAATGAAATCGCTCTGATTCTCCAGTGCAACGGAAGCAAAAATTGTTTGAAAGAGCTGGGATCTTGATTCTGAAGGACAAATAGTCAAATATTGTGCTAATTGAGTTTATTTACGTCGCTATACAAAATACACCAGGAACAAGGCATCATTGCTAGTCATGATACAACAAACCGATTTTTGCCGCAAACACAGCGTTCCCACTGTGAAAAAAAGATGGTGGCATGGGAAAATAGAACTAACCCTAACCCTAACCTTGTCTTCGAACCACTGGTGTCGTCATCTTGGAGAAACCGCTGGTAAAAAAAACATAACCATTCACAGAACAATTGCCAAAATGCTGCATGTAGTGGTTTTTGGAATCTCAGGGAGAAAAGAAATAAAAAAGCCACAAATGAGTGGACAAGTCACAGCTACATCAAAAACAGAGCAGGGGAATGGTTAATAATTTGAAAAAGTGGATGAACCTGACATTGAAGGAGAGCAGTGTCTGACACTTGCAGACTAACTCTAACTCACAGTTATTGAAAGCTAACCGCTCAAAAATGGGTCCTGAGACTTAAATACTGTTTATAGGCACTATTTGAAATGGGTTCTTAGACTTAAATACTGCTTATCAGCGCTATTTGTAGGGAGCCAGCAGTCTACCTTTTGCAGTTATCATACACCAGAAAGGGAAGAAGAAAAAAAAGAAGTTCAAACTTCAGGATTATCCAGCGCTGAAAATTAATAAAACGGAAATGGAAACGCCCCTTTTTCCAAATGTGCTACTTGTCAAAATTGTATAACTTGGAGGGGGCTTTGTCAAAATAATCACAAAATTTGGATTTATCACTACAAACAGACTCAGCAAAATTTAAAAAAAGAATTAAAATTCAAAAGAAATAACACTTACAAGAGCCTACAAAATGGCTTCTGATCAATAGATTACAAAACCCTTTTCCCTGACTTTTTAAAGTTTTGTTTTTACTTGCTTTTGATCATTACGAATTCCATATAAGCAAATTAAACGATAGAGCAAATAACTAAGCAAATTAAAAATCAACAATAAATCACGTACGTTTCGGTTCTTTTATTCCTTAGAAGATAATTTAATATTGTTTCCCCCTGCCCTCTAAAGGAGATTCATCATTGAACAATGGCCTTCAAAAAGCCTTAAAAAAGAAAAGCAGAATTGGTTATCAGGCACAGTATGCCTAACCCCAACCTTAATGCTAACCATTTAAAATCATTGCTTAGACTTAATAACAACCAAAGGCGTTATTACAGACTGACTCATGAAAAACGTACGTTAACCATATTCCCTTCCTTCCATCACCGATTTACTTACCAAGATACACGTACTTGCGAACAATTTATGAAATTTTTGTTCATTTTTCATACTTTCAATTTCAACCCAGGTTAAAATTAAATTTACCTAGATTGAAATCATTTCAACCTGAATTTCAAATTTACCTGTAACACATACATGTGTGTATGTTGTAGTTCAATTTTGACCTGTTTTTTAATTTCTTCTTAAACCAGTCCAGAATTTTTTAAACTGGTTTATTTTTATCAACTGTCTAAAATAGGGATTTTCCTCTTTTTTGGGGGTGTAGTTAACAAACAGGGGCTTGGTTTTTTTGGGGATCTCAATAAGAATGTGATATTCTTTTCTTGCGTTCTACTTCTCCTACCTCTCCTTGATCTTCCCCATTACCTCTATGCTACCCCACTCTTATTTCACTGATCTGTCCCCCTTTACCTTCCAGGTAGCTAACCCCCTTCTTGAATATTTTTTATACCCATTCCCTCTGCAATACCCCTCACAGACTTTTCACACTAATCTCAAGACTTTTCTTCTTACTCACCCAAACTTGAACTTGAACTCCCTACCTCTGGATCTGTTGCCCACTCTCTTATCCACTTGACCACACAAGCAGATCATGCTAATTTTTCATGATAATTTCTAGCAAGACGCCTATAAGGGCGTATCCGTGGGATGCGCAAACAGTTACCAGTTACAGCGAACTTCAACTAAAGGTAAACTTTGGAAAATGGGGGTCAGCAAGGCTGGGGTCGTCCTCTAGTTTCTGTAGCGTCGATAGGAATGTTGGTAAACAGCGACTCTACGTTGAAAGACACCATGATTTCGTTGTTTAGGATAGTCTCGCTGCTAATGGTGGATACAAAGTGAGCTGAATTAGTCACCGTGAAACCCGAGTTACCTGTTAAAGGAGATAAGATGTTAGCTAAGTAAGCAGGTGTTAATGCCTGACACAATAGGTCTTAGGGGTACATCGGCCTTGTGAATCTTTGGTAAACTGTAGATTCTAGGCGGCTGTTTGTGTCGAGGTCTGATTTTGTTGTAAACGGCCTCTGATAGATGTTCGCTTCTCCTCAAGGTTAGTAGCTTTTCGGACAACTTCTGGGTCAGACAGACAGTCTGATACAAAGTGATCGTTGTTGAGCAGCTGGTACGGTCTGTTCCCGATAAGGGTAGACATCTTAGTATGATAGGTGTTGGTACCTATGACTACGCTGACACCCCCTTTGTCCGCTGGGAGCACCATGATGGACTCGTCCTGTTTTAAGTGTTTAAGGGCGTCTTGCATTTCCTTCGTGATGTTGGGCTCTGGTGGTTCTGCCTGTTGAAGGATATTGTTAACAGCTCTCCTGACAGTCTCTGCTTGTTCAGTGTCGAGTTGTCTGGTGGCTGATTCGACCTTGGCGATAATCTCTGTGGCAGGGATGTACGCAGGAGTTACGGCGAAGTTCATTGCTTTCTTTAGCAGGGCTATCTCAGCATCGTCAAGGGACCCAGAAGATAAATTAACAACCCAGTTACGGGATATCAATTGGTGATGTAGCCTGTTTCTCGCGCAGAAGTTTATCAAATTTCTTCTCATGTCTGTCTTTGGTGGTATTAAAGACTCGCTGGGTGTTGGTCTTGATATGTTCCATTATCTTGTTGGCGTCTATGTGCAAATTGACCATTTTAATGTTGTACCTGGCCTAAGAATGGAAGCGAGGTTACCCGTGACCCTGCTTTGATACAAACCTGCTTTTGAAATGATAATGTATTTAAACTAATTAGAATTACAACAACACAATTTACATGAGAAAAGAAGTGAGGTCTGTATCAATACAAGGTCACCGGCAGCCTCGCAGCCATTCATAGGCTAGGTCACTAAGCAAACAACTGTAAAATGGTCAATTTAACACAAAGATCACGATTTGTGGATGCTAGTCCAAGTGTCAGCTAAAGTTAAGCCCCTTCAAATAGGGTTAGTACTTGGATGGGGGACCGCTGCAAAGCCCTTGTGATGGTGATAGCAAATTTGTTTTTAAAAAAATTTGATTTCATTTTTTGATTTTCATTTTTTGTTTGACCCTTACATCAGCTTTTAAAAAGGCCATTTTGTGAAATGAGTAATTTAATTTCAAGATAACTTGAAGTTTATTAATATAATAACAATTATTTTTACCGCGCAAATTCAACTATGCAGTTTTCAAATACCATAACAGTACAAAATAATAATAACATTGTAATGTTATATTTTAATGTGGTTACTTTCCGGTAGTTTTATACTGCTCTTGTTAATTGAACATTTAAATCTAAGAGACAGATATTACTAAATTTTGTAATAAACAAGTTATATTGTCAAATGACTTATTAAAATAGAAAATATCACTGTTTTGTTTTGTTACAAAAAGGGGTTCTGCTATGTGAGAGACAAAAAACCGCTCTGAAAAACATTAGAGTGAGAATAATGTGCGAGCTGTGGCTGCAACTCATTTGAGCCATCAGGGTGAGCTATGCAAGTCAACATGCAAGTCACAAAGTTAGTGAGTGAAAGCTAACCATTTTAAAATGGGTGCATAGACTTGTTGTCTCTGGTGCTATCAAAGACCAACAAATTTTAGTGATTAGGGTTGACATGATTAACTTGCTTGTTTAAAAATGGCTAAATATAATTTAGGCTGTTAGACTCGAACTAATGCAGTCAGCGGTTTCACCCTTTATGGTACGTGACCTGCGGGGTGGCCATTTGGAGATTTGCAGGGTCTTTGTGTCATGTTGCCTTTTTCATGCATTGTTGCTTGTTGATCTTTGCGGATCAATAATTGCTCTCTGTTAGCAAATCTTTGCAGATTCTTGCCCCTTCCCGTCCCTCCCGCTTCCTTGGTGATCTCTAGGTAAGTATGGGTCAGGTAAGTTGTTTCCACTGATAACTCAGTGTGACGGTGCCAGTTAGCGGCTTCGTGTGGGGGTGGTTCCTGCTTCCAGGGTTCCCTTGGATACGTCCCCTTTGGCTCATGGCTTCTGCTCCCTTCTAACCTTTTAGGCACCAGTTCCCATGCTCATCTATTTGTGATGATTTTAATGAGGGGTTTTCCCAACCTATGTGTAAGTGTATTGTTGGAGCCAAAATTAATTCTTTCATGATGGCCAATTTGGCCAATTTTGTTTTAATTTGACTCCAGCAATACGATGGTCCTGCAATTTATTTCTACTGCAGATATGTGAATGACACCTGCTTATTCAACAACGAAAAGGATGCTTTGGAATTTTTCCATTATATAAATGATAAACAAACACCCTAGATTCACCATGGAGACGGAAGTCAACCACAAACTACCGTTCATAGATGTCCTCTTGGACAATAGCAATCCTCCAACTCTTGTTACATCTGTTTTTTGCAAGAGTACTTACCACCAGCCTTCTCACCAACTTTCTCAGTTTTGCACCTCTCCCCTACAAATTAGGGTTCATACGAATGGTAGTGGACAGGACTTTTAAAATCAATAGCACCTGGATCGGCTTCCACAACAACATTAAGGAGCTTACCAACATTCTGGGAAAGAATCAGTTTCCATCCAGTCTTGTGAACAGAAGTGTCAAACAATACCGTTAATAACTCACTGAAAAAATGTCCCCATTAAGTTAGCTATTTCTTTCATACATACTCCATAAAGAATTCTACTTGTTTACAGAAAGATGTTGAAATGGGTGGTGTTATAAAGAAAATTGGACTGGTTCAAAAATTCTGTACTGGTTCAAGCAAAAGTAAACCACAGGTCAAAAATTGAACTACAACATGTACATTGTATGAATGTGTGTACAAAATCATTATTTTACATGATTTTTTTAAATTTTTGCTTTGTAGAAGGGGTACTCTCCGAGGTTCTGCAGCAAGTGCAAACTCCCCGCATGACACAAGCCAAGAAAATGATGATGCTTCTCTTGAAGTGACTCCACTGATGGTTGTGATATTTGTGATTCTCATCTGTGGCACTCTGCTGCTGTTATTTTACTTCTATAATTACCTGGTGTATGTTGTGATTGTACTGTTTTGCGTGGCAGCATGTAATGGCTTCTATGAATGCATGAGACCCATTGTCCTTTGGCTTCCTCTTGGTATGTATATTTTTATACTCATAACAAAGTTATTGTTGCGATCACATGTACACTGTATATTTATTGTCATGGGGCTCTTGCATCATTAATACAGGTGTTTAAGTTGCTCTTGCAGTGCTTTCAGTAAGACCCGGCTCACGCCGGAGCTCGGGCGGGTGCCCTCTTGCAAATCACTGGCTGTATTTCTGCATTTATGTGCTTATGGAGTCGAATGAAAAAGAACTGACAATTCACCCTAGTAAATGGTTAGTTATTATTGAAAAGCTAAAAAAAACATTGAAAAAGCCCGCCGAATAGTTCATTTATACATTACGCTGTGATTTTACCACTCTAAAAGCCACAAGTAGTTGAAAAACATCATCACGAAAGGTCACACTCCAGCGCACATTACATGATATTAAGAAGTCTTGTGCAATACGTTTTTTGTAGTCATCGAATCAGTTAAGCATCTTCAGTTCCATGAATTCATGAAGTGGCAGCAGTCCATGCTGTCATTTCTTTCTGCTGCTACAATTTAAACAAGCTCATGGAAGCAATCATATAAGTCTTTAATATGCATGTGATTAGGACACATAATCAAGCATTAACTGCCTTGAAATATATAAAATACTTTTGCTGATTAAAATAATGAATGCTTGGGTGTTAATATTTGCCTCAAATCACTTTCAACACTTGAAAGCAACGTTCTCATTAGAAGGATTGATATTACAACACTTCATCCCTTAACAGCAATGTTATGGTACCATACATGTATCAAACACCAATTATTTCTGAAAAAGATCCGGTCACTTTTGTGACGTGAAAAGTTACGGTGGCAACAGGAAAGCCCTGCAAAAACACTCCATATTTTGGCTTTAGTTGCTCATAATTATCTCAAAAACGAACTTGGTGACCCCCATTTTTATTTCTGAAATGTAATCAGCATGCCAGAATGAAACTTTTGCAAAGTTTAGTCAAAGCTACCTTAAATAATGGAAAATTAATTTTAAGGTAGGTTTGAATCCGCTCCACAGAATTTTTTTAAACTTTGCAGAGAGTTTTATCTTTGCTTGCTCATCACTTTTGTGCAATAAAAATTGGGGTCAACCAGTTCGTTTTTCAGATATGAGCAAGTGAAGCCAAAATATGGGATGTTTTTGCAAGGCTTTACTGTTGCCGTGGTAACTTTTTACGTCACAAAAATGACTGTATCTTGTTGAGCAATAATTGATGTTTCACATGGTACCACAAATTGCTGTTACTTACCAGTACACTAATTTTTCTTTATGTTTACAGTTTTGGTGACTCTAGTCTAATTCTTTACCAGATCTAGAATAAAATTACCTGATTCTATTATCAGTGAAAGTTCTAATAATTTCTAAAAAGTATAATTTGTTTTTATTCCAAAAGTCCTACACAGTATGTACTAGTAGAAAGTGGGTCTTTTGGGCTAGCATTAAAACCCTTTCACTTTGGTTTTTCTTGTCGTAGGAGACTGTGAAGTTCCAGTGAACCGGATTCCATTTTTAAAAAATCGACCTCAGATTAGGATCATTTTGCTGATTGCATTTAGCATAGCCATGTCAGTCTGGTGGGGTGTTGAGAGGAATAAGAGGTTAGTATTCAATCTATAACTTACTTAATAATTAGGATAGAATGCACACTCACATTGGTCAGTAGCTGTGTGTAGATGAGAGTATGTAAACGCGGCTGTGATACCACACCAATTTTGATTGGTCATGTGTTCTCAGACACGTCTTGATTGGCTGGTAGGAAATGTGAGCGTGTATCAAGAAAATCTGTTTCAATCAAGAAGTAAAAAACAGCAGTTCCATTCATTTGTTGAATTATTTTTGGGAAGCAAGAACTTAAGGTGTCATCCTCAAAAGAAGCTACTTGTGGAATAAACGAAGATCAAAATTAATTGGGACTTAATGTTGGTTGTGAAGGAAGAGCTTAGTTAGACTGAGGATCAGTTCCCATAAAATGTAAAGGCCCCTGCCAAAAAGGGAACATTTGTTTTAAATGTCCTCTATTTGTTGTCTGCACACCCAATGCTTGAAGAGGAAGCAAAATTTTTTCCCAAGAAGTAGGTAAACAATTGCGTGTTCTACAAATGCTTCCATGTAACTTGCACACTGCCATAAATATTTTCTGGAACGTTGTATGTGTTGTAGTTCAATTTTATCCCCTGGCTTAATCTTTTTAAACCAGTTTAAATTTTTTAAACTGGTTTATTTTTATCAACAGTCTGTCTAATATATAGATTTAGCCAAGCCTAAAAGCGGAGCTCCCTGCCTGTAGGGTTAGTGAAAACAAAAGGTTTCAAATTGTCCGTGTTTTGGTGTTTCTGCCTAATTAAATCATTTTCTTTGCTTTCTTCTACAGAAAAATTTATTGCCTAAGTAGGGAAGTCGATGGTAAATTTCACGCTAAAAACTGATATGAATCACGAAGCGGTAAGTGCGATATCGGTTTTTTGAGTGAAATTTACTTTGGAATTCACCAGTTTGGCAATTAATTTTTCTTGAACCGCATGAGTTTTAAAAGACAACAAGCACACCCTCAGCAAGCGAATGGAAAAGGAAAAAAACAGTTTCAGAGTCAACTGTCAATAGGCAGCGAATAGGAATCACGCTAAAATTAGAAACCATCAAAAAACTTGTCAGTTCAAGATCAAAAAGAGTTTTACTGATGTACTTTATTCCACTTTATCTCCCAAAACGAGATCATTCACATTTTGATGTACAGTAAACACCCACATATAAGAACCTAGAATTCAAGAACCAGTTAAACTAAAAATTTTATTTTAGACCCCCCTTACATAAGAGCCAGTTTAGCCTAAAAAATTAAACCGGTACTTATTTTAGAAAATGACTTGAAATTTCAAGTGTGTGGAACAAATTTTAAACTGCACAGATCTTGTTTTCACAGTTATGATTGAAATATAAAGGTATCAGCATCCTCACCAGAGGAAATCAGTCATACCATATGTAAGAATCTACAAGTAGATGGCCTAAAACCTACATGTAGATGGCCTAAAACTACTGTAAATACCATTTTTATAAGAACTTATTTAGCCTAACTTGGAAAAATCCAGGTTCTTGTATGTGGGTGTTTACTGTATTTCTTTGAAACGTGCCAGCTTGGCTTGGAACAAGAATCTGTGAAATATGGCAATGCAACAAAGAAAGGACAAACTTCAAACAAGATCTGTTCCAATGTTCACTAAATTACCTTTAGGTGCCTTAAACAAACTTCTGAAAACACAAGTTAGTGAAATTTCCCCCTAATTTTACGAGAACTCATTGGGATTAGGTGTATATACATATAATGGCAAAATTTAATTTTCTTGTCACTGTCGAGGCACATTGAAAAACGCACTTGTTCCCTCACATTTTAGAGCAAAACAAACAAACAAAGCGACTTTTTCTCATGTCCAAGAGTACAGATTATTGTTATTTAAAATTCGAGTTTTAATCCTGAACAAAGGAAAAACTGATTAAAGTACTTTTTAAAAATACGCATCCACTTTAAATAACGCATCCGTAAAAATAAGATTAGTGCCAAAGGAAAGAATTTGTGGAGTAAATTCTTCCACCAAGTATGCGTATTACTTGTATTCTGTTTTGTTGTTGTCATTCTCTTTCGCTCTCCTTTCATTTCTGTTCTAGTCTGACTTATCAGAGCTTCTAAAGATATGCCAAAAATTGCAATACAGAGAAAAAAGCAGCTCTAAACAAGTGAAAACTAAACACTCAGCTTTAAGTTTATATCCCTCCAATGCTTGATTTGAATAACTTCGTAGCCACCAGTGTGGACCACAGCTATCATGATATGTCATATGTTCCACCTGAACACGAGAAGTGTTGACTGTGTAAGAACTATAGTTGAGGTAGTACAGCCATGTAGCCTCATCGAGCTACAGAAAGCGCATGAAAAATGAAGCCTTGTTTACATTTACATGTACCGGTAGGTGAGTTAATCTGGGTTGAGCCTGCAATGCAATTGAAAATGAGTACCTGGTCAGCCGTCTACTTCAGCTGACCTCGGTGAGCTGTAAGCTTGAGCCCATGTTATGGTCATGTGATACTAGTCAGCAGATACCTTGTTTTGACAGGTGTCAATTGATCATAACATAGATGTTGAGTATCAAAGATGTATCCTGTAAACTAGCATGATACTGGTCACATTGGCATACATGGAGGGGTGGACGTATGTACAATTGATGACGTCATGGCTATGAAACCAAAATTTCTTGCATCGATGGGTTACCATATTTTGTTAACTATGATGCTCCGCGCACATGCAGCAAAGGCGCACATAGCTCCTCTAAAAAAAGAGAATTTTCTTTTTTGAAGTGTAGTTAAAAAACAGGGGCTTAGTTTTTTTTGGGAGTCTCTTTTCTTTTACTCACCCAAACTGGAACTTGAACTCTCTTATCCACTTGACTTGACTTGTAATTAAAATTATATTTTATTATTCACCCCAGGCCACTCTCGGTCCAAACTTTGAGTTATTCATTTTTGGACACCAGAGCCACATGTGGCAAATCTAGCAGTGAAAAAATGGTGGAGTCATGCCAAAAAGGGTCAAAAAGCAATGTGATGTAGCATAAATGAAATTGCTACAAGGACTTAGAGGAATTGAAAAGACTTGCAAATATATTTATTTAGAAGATGGTTTTTACAGCAAGGTCAAACATTTCTTGAAAGAAAAAAACACAGAAGCAACTCGCGATCGGCTTTTCAGAAAATGAGGATTGATCTAAGCTGAAACAATTAACAAAATGGGAACATCAGATGATAACTCAAAAGAATTGGGCTTACTGCAACAGCACACTCTTCACAGGAAGCAACAAGAAAGTAGTTTGAAAACTGGAACTGTTTCAAATCTTATCCCAAGTGCACAGTCAAATTTCTCACAGAGGACACAAGTATGAAAAAGTGGCTTCACAAAATTATGCAGAAATCAGCCAGAGAGTTGTAAACACACTCGTCAAAATGCGCATATTCCATGCCTAGAAAATGCTCACCAATCAATGGCAGCTCCAACATGCCTCTCTTTGATAGACTTAACTGATTAGAGTGTAATGTGAAGTGCTAAGTTTCTACCCCATATGAACTATGTGAGTGTTAGCTGTACTGATGGAAATGGGCCCACAGAAGGACAGAGAAAAACTCTGACCAGGGTGGGAATTGAACCCACGACCTTCGGGTTAGATAACTGCTCTACCAACTGGGCTACAAGGTCAGACGAGAGCAGGCCGTGGGAACTGAAGATGTAAAAGTCACGGCAATGAGCATGTTTTTGGTTCATATGGGGTAGAAGCTTAGCACTTTACATTACACTCTAATCGGTTAAGTCTGTTCAAATATAAGTGCTTCACGGCCAACGTTTGCAAAAACGTAATCCTTCCACTCTTTGATAGAGATTGACTGAATGGCACAAGGTCACCATTGTACTCCAACAGTACTTGCTTTTAGGAAAAGTAACTGAGATTGGAAAACTATTTTGCTAGAGTAGTAACAAAGTTTGGAAAAATCCAACACTTATTCCTCCCACAAGATTAGATCTGCGCAGTGCTACTAACGGCAGCACTTTTCCTTGGGTGACGGGGAAAATATTAAAGTTAAGCCAATGAGTAGCACTTCTGTAAACAAGTAGTTGTATAACTCTTTCTATTTTCCCACGCGTGAGTAATGCACTCTTCAGAATATAAAATTTGTGCTTGACACAGTTCACTTAATAAAACTTCAAAGACGTTTGGACCAAACAACTTTGGCCTTCATCACTTTAAAAACAAAAGCCAACTTAGTGACGGCTTTCTCCCGAGACCAAAGGACAAACCTGCCTTGCAGTGCAGAGGTGTTGTTTGCAAGGTCGGCTGCGTTGATGGCAACTTCTTGTACTATGGACAGACTGACAGAGCCTTGGAAACAAGGTTAAAAGAACATGAAAGGGCGGTTCGGGTTGGAGACAACAATTCCAAAGTTGTGCAACACCCGAACCAATTTGTCCATAGCATAGACTTCTATCATGCGACAATTGTAGACAAGCTTCGTAATTTTCACGAGAGACTTTTTCTCGAGGCCTGGTATTCGTAGAGAGACAACAACACATTGACATCCCGGATGTTTACACATCCCTCGCGTAATCACACGGCGTAGCACGCGCAGAAATGTGAACCTTTAGAAAGCCATCACTCAGTTGGCTTTTTTTTTCTAAAAACCGATGAAGGCCAAAGTTGTTTGGTCGAAACGTCTTTGAAGTTTTATCAATGTTGTTTCTAAAATTAACAAGAATCAGTGTCAAGCACAAATTTTATATTCTGATGTCCATCCCTGACTGCAATTTTAGTATTTTTTAGTTTACCTTCACGAGAGAAGAGTTGAACTGTGCCGCCGGTTTTACAAGTCCGTGGTTCAACAACATAAGTTTCACGACCTCCTGCCTTCCCTAGTTGAGCATCCATATTCACTAAGAAACCCGAGAACATTTCCTCTTGTAAAGTGCCGCACCAAACGATTTCAGGATAGTTTTATTCCCTATGCAGTGAAATCTTGGGATGTATCCCCTTAGTTAGTGACAACAAG
Source organism: Montipora foliosa (assembly GCF_036669935.1). Classification (NCBI taxonomy): domain Eukaryota; kingdom Metazoa; phylum Cnidaria; class Anthozoa; order Scleractinia; family Acroporidae; genus Montipora; species Montipora foliosa. Next base: position 69,289,743 of record NC_090874.1, read on the forward strand.
TTATAATTAACGAACACAACGCATAATTGATTGTAAATAGATATCTTATTGTATGTAGTTTTTACTCATTTAATAATAATTTTATTGTAAATAGTAGTTAATTAACTTTTTGTAAACTTGAGTTTTTCAAATTCAAATTTGCCATTCAAGTGTATTAATAAACTTTAATTAATGCACACTTCGTCAGGAATTTTTTTTTCCATTCCCTAGCAAGGAAATTGCTCAATGTATCATGTTTAAATTTGCCCTGCAGGAGGCAGTATGGGCCCAGTGGTTAGGGCACTTGCTTTTAGATCCAGAGATCCCAAGTGCAAGACATGTTCTGACCACTTGTGGAATTTATTTCCAGGTAGTCATGGTTTAATTTCCTGGCTGTGCTTGCTAATAGCCAACTGGTTCGCATTGGCCAGTTGGAATTCTTAAAGTTGTTCTGTTCAATGCGCGGATATTAGCTACTAGCTAGTCTAAAAATCTGAGGGTAAAATTAATTATGAAACCTCTTACTTACTTACTTACTTACTTACTTAATACTTACTTACTTACTTACTTACTTACTTACTTACTGACTGACTGACTGACTGACTGACTGACTGACTGACTGACTGACTGACTGACTGACTGACTGACTGACTGACTGACTGACTGACTGACTGACTGACTGACTGACTGACTTACTGCATAACTGCCTGACATGGCAGCCGTGTTTGAACTCTCTGTAACTTGTCCAGTTGGAACTAAGGCAGACCACATAATAAACTGTTACAGAAGTCTATTCAGCTATTAACAAAAGAGTGAAGAGTCACAGCTGCATCCATTAATAGATCTTTCCTGATGTGCCTAATGTTGTTTAAGTGATAAAAGGTGGCACTGCATGTTTTAATGATGTGTATGGCCATGCTAAACTGGTGATTGAACCATGCTTCCAGATTCCACACAATGGCCACTTTGGTGACATCACAATCCGCTACCCTGATAGTATTAACAGCAAGCTTTTTAAATGAACGATGTGATGCCATTACTATAAATTTGGTTTTGTCATCATTAGCATAAGTTTGTCAGAGCAAATCCAAGCTGGGAAATAACATTGATTTCTTGTCATAATTATGAGTTTAATATTACTGATCAAATGAAGCCTTTTCTCAATAATAAAACTGATCAGATTTAATTTGCATTCTCTTCTTTCAAGCTATGCTTGGGTACTTCAAGATATCCTTGGGATCTCATTCTGTATTAGTCTAATTAAAAACATCAGACTACCTAACCTGAAAGTGTGCACCATTCTGCTGTTGCTGCTCCTTATTTATGACATCTTCTTTGTGTTCATCACTCCTTTGTTCTCTGCTGGGAAAAGTGTGATGGTGGAAGTGGCCACTGGTAAGGGTAAAGATTTGATTGATAGGTTTGGATTTCAAAGTATGTATTAATAATAATAATACTCTATCTCCAAAGGAAAAAGAACAGTAACAACCTAAATCTTTGTGATCACCAGTTCGTCATAATTGATTTTTTTTTCTTTCTTAATTGGTATAATTTTATTATCACGTTTTCTGCTTTGACTTTCAAAACTTACAGTTAATGTTAATTTCTCTACCAGTATTGTTTTGTTTTTCATTTGACTTTGTCTTTTAAAGGAGGAGGAAGTAAGGAGCAGATACCAATGGTTCTTAAAGTGCCGAGACTCAAGAAATCGACTTTGTCTGTGTGTCTCAGACCCTACTCCTTACTTGGATTTGGAGACATTTTAGTACCTGGTAAGTACAGTGTACAGAGAAAGCTAGGTATTTATTTCATATGTACCCATCAAAGTGTTTTGAATTTTTTTTTACCTTCCTTATTGTATTCAAAAATTAGAATGAACTTGTCATCCAACAGCATTTTCATAAATAAATCAAGTTCTACAAGAGAGTTTTTCTCATATCAGGTATTACCTATTAGTAAGAGAATTTAATGGGATTTGTGAAATTTTTACTTGAAAAAAAATACCAGGTCGCTGAATAAGTTGTACAATATTTCAGCACAATATAAACACTAAAAAAAAGCCTGATAACAGTATTAAGATATTATGTTTGATAGTCTTGGTTTAGTGCAAAAATATTATGTTACATGTATCATTTATCTCACAATGTCAGTTGTGTTCTTGATCATGGCATTCCATGGCAGGGCATTGTGCTTTATAAGGTGACACATAACCAGTCAATGTCGACAGTGTTATAGTCTTTACCATTAGAAACCCACTGTTGCTTGAGTAAAACCCTTTCAAGCCTCCTTAAAACAGTTGAGGGGAAAGTGCTGCTCTTGGAATGATGTCTGGAAACCTTTATTTATTTATTTATAAATGTATTTTTTATATGTATTTATTAATAATCCAAAGGTAAAAATAATATCTTAAGTTGCAAACTAATAGCAGTACTGTAAAAACGTTTTAAAAGCTCTATGTTTTATATCCATCTATTACATGTTCCATTAAAACCTATATTGAAATATCAAACAATTAATAAAAGACAATTTAAACCTCTCTCAGTGACGATCGTAGGATGAATAAAATATGAATATTGCATAGATTTATATTCTGGCAGTATAGTTTGCAGAGGCGAGTGATTTGTATGATGAGCCTTCTTTAAAAATTGGACGGTCCGATCTTTCTAAGAATTCCTTGATATCCAGTTTCTTGGATGTATATTTTCGTTGATAACATCTGTCTCAGAAATTTTGTACAGCATTAAGGGCAGCTGGTGACTAGTCCTTTTAGACAAGAATAAAATTTAACCCTTACCAACTGGGCCTGATCTCGTTCACTTGGTCATGAACTCTGCAGGATATTAAAGAACCTAGTTACAGTTTGCATTTCCAGAGTAGTGGTCCATCACTACTAACATGATTGGTCTGGCTGGATCAGCTAGAAGTGCTCCTATGGTGGTAAAATCTCAGGCTGTTTGTCTCCTTCACCAAGAATCTTGTCTTGGTATCACATTGCATATTATTATCTAATAAATTAAATGAAACTTTGCATCAACTATTTTGCATGTAAATAACCCTTTTTAAAAATTTAAATTGTGGCGTGATTTGCATTTTTTTGTTTGTACATGTAGCTCTCTATATTGGATTTTGTCATTCATTTGATATTATGTCAAAGACCCCAAGAAGGATCTATTACCTTTCAACAACTGTAGGTGAGAGAAACTGGACTTGAATGATATGGGTTACAATAATAGTGAACTTTATTTATAAAGTACAAGGAAGGGTTACGTTTTTGCAAACGTTGGCCGTGTAGCACTTATATTTAAACAGGCATAACTATTATAGGGTGATGTGAAGTGCTAGTTTTCTACCCATATGAACCATTTGGACGTTAGCCCTACTAATGGAAATGGACCCAAACAAGAACAGAGAAAAACTCAAACCTTCTCTGAACTAGCCCTTCACATCACCCTATAATAGTTAAGTCTGTTGAAATATAAGTGCTACACGGCCAACGTTTTAAAAACGTAACCCGTTCGTGTACTTGTACATATTCATTGCAGTGACATTGACATCTTAAATTCCCATGGCCTGCTCCCGTCTGACCTTGTAGCTCAGTCGGTAGAGCAGTGCTGATCTAACCCAAAGGTCGTGGGTTCAATTCCCACCCTGGTCAGAGTTTTTCTCTGTCCTTGTGTGGGCCCATTTCCATTAGTTGGGCTAACGCTCACATGGTTCGTATGGGTAGTTTATTTATAAAGTGCTGAATGCAATATTATTGTATGCAGCCTTAAGGAACTAATCGGGGACAAGTCTGTACAGAAATCAAATCAAAAAATTATTACTGTAGCATCCAATCGTAGATTAGTTTTTGTGGAAAAGGGAAACAGGAGTACCCAGAGAAAAACCTCTTGAAGCAGAGTGGAGAACCAACAAACTCAACGTATCCAGGACACATTGGTGGGAGGCAAGTGCTCTCACCACTCTGCCATCCCTGCTTCCCTGGAAAACCTTGAAGTCAAAATGGGGTAGATTCAGTTGGATAATAATATTGGCTGATGATAGAGCGGTTTTCAATTGAGTGTCGAAAGTAATTAGCGAATTGCTTTGGTTTATAATTACTTCACTCAGTGATTGGTTCAAAGTTCTCGCGCCACTTTTTCAACCAATCAGAAGTGAAACCAAAACCAATTGTGGCTCGCGCGTGCACATTTTCCCGCGCTTTGAGTCGGCTACGTGTAATTACTTCGAGTTTTGATTGGTTTACTAGATTGTCTCCCGTCCTTTTTGATTGGCCAAAGTAATTACTTTGGTTTTGGTTTTACGACACTCATTTGAAAACCACTCTAATATACTAATTAGTTTTTTTTATTTGATACCTTTAGTGGCTAACGTACAATCAGGCATTCTTTTCTTTAGAGAGGTTGCAAAAATATGTCCGATAGTGAGCCTATAATTTTGAGTCCTCTGTCTGTATTCCAGAATCTGGACCTTACTCTGAAAAACAACAGAGATCTTGAATGTCGCACAGATTGGAATTAGAAATCATACTTCCAGTAAAATTGTCTGATAACTGATCAAATTACGCATGCCGAGAAGACAAATGAATAGCTGCTGTTGCTTCAAGAGAATGAATAGGTAGACTTGTTTGTCTAAAAGAAGACGCGTTAGCTGTACTTTCCATAGGATATGGCAGTAGAGTTTTTTGATATCAATAATTTTGATCTTAAGAGTTTTAGAAGAAATGCACCAAGTCACTTCCACCTATTCCAAAACATTTGTAGTAGTGGTATGTCCTTTGGAATACAGTATATTCAGAAGAAACAAAAATCCCCCCCCCCCCCAAAAAAAAAAAAACGGTGGAATGGGTGCTGCTGCCACAATCAGGGAATCAGTCAAGTTGGACAAATTAATCTTGAAAGGTAAATTCAACATTGTTTACGGAAGCTCTGAACAATGGAGCTCTAAGAGACACACGTCTTAAAGAATGATAGAACGAGTTGCTGCTGCTGCAAAACTAGACTTTCCCAAAGTCTGTTTTCAAACTTAATATTCATCCTCTCACTGTTGACTTTGTCTGATAAAATGAAGGATTTGGCATTTCCTGTGACTTTTTCTTGAAAAGTCTTTGTTCCCTGATGTTTTGACAGGGGGTGACAAAAGGGCTGTCCAATATCCCAGGGCTAGTGTTTCGGACTAGCACTTTCTTATCGCAGGTTACCCAACAGGCCAGCATTAATTGAACATGAGTGTGGCATTGTTCGTTGTTGCTTTTAATCTGATGCAAACTTCTGACAGAAGTGTTTAACAGATAATGAATGAAGGGGTAGTTTCTAAAGAAACCGTGGTGCTGCGTCGGTGGGGAAGTAGTATACAAAAATTTGGTTTTATCAACGGAGTTCAATCAATCAATCAATCAATCATTTACTTTAACACGTTACGTCAAAGAGCTATAAAACTCGTTCAAAATACGAACGTGTATAAATAAAATCTATAATAATTACAGCCATATAATACAATTCAATTCTAAAAACAACGAAAAGCCACATACTAAAAACGTGACTTGGAAAACTCTAAAACTCGTTCTAAAAGCAGTTAAAAGCTACGATTGTACACTATAAGACACGTTCTAAAAAACTGCAATCCAGCAATTTACTTCTGAAGTCACTAGAATCACTTGAAAGACGCACATGAGAAGGCAAACTGTTCCATAACTTATTTAATGAATAAGTGACAGAATTTTTCTTAAATTTACAATTAAATTTAGGTAATTCCAAATTCAAGCCCTCGCCTCTTAGCCTATACGGTGTATGCCTGTATTTAAAAGGCTAGCAATATATGTAGGACCCGTACCATTTAGACATTTAAAAAGAAGTATTAACGCCTGATGTAAGCGCCTACAATATAAAGATGTCATGCTAGCCGCAGTGAGCAGTTCGTCGTATTACATTGACTTGTTGTGCCCGATTAATGTTCTCAAAATATAACAGTTGCCATCTTCGAGACGGTTGCGTTGACCCGTACCTATGCCTACAAACAAAGGACCACAGTATTCGAGATGAGGTAATATAAATGCTTTATAAAGTTTTATCATTGCATCATGAGGAAGAAAACGCCTTATTCTTCTCAGAGCAGAAGCCTTGGCATAGGCTTTCTTTAGTTGATCTGATATGTGTTCTTTATAGGATAAGTCCTTGTCTAAAGTTACTCCAAGAATCTTAATAGATCGGAGAAATTCTATTTGAGCATTATTAAGAAATAAAGAATAATGATAGGCACAGGGTCCGACGGATAATGCTTGAGTCTTAGCACAGTTCACTGTTAAATAGTTGGACTCAAACCACGACGAAAGAGCCTGGAGATCCTTGTTGAAGGAAAATTCTAGAATGGTGGGAGATACATCTGACAGGTAGGCAGTCGTGTAGTCAGCGTACAGCCGCAATGAGACATTAGGAACACAAAAATTCAAATCATTAATGAATATGTTGAACAACAACGGACCCAATAGTGAACCTTGAGGAACGCCAGATTTAACTGTTTTGAAGTCAGAGCATACGCCATCTAATCTGACACATTGTTGACGACCTAGCAGGTAGGTGGACATCAGTTCCAAGGCACGTGTAGAAAAGCCATAGGCCTTCAACTTCGCGAGCAGAAGGCTATGGTCTATGGCGTCAAACGCTTTGCTCAAGTCCACAGCGACCGCCGCTACAGCTTCCTTGTTATCAATACTGCTCCTCCAATCTTCCGTCATTTTTAGCAATGCAGTGCAGCAAGAGTGAGTTTTCATAAATCCAGATAAGTTTGAAGACAAAACGTTATGAAATGCATTCCAAGTTTGGTCGTAAATGACTTTCTCAAACACTTTAGATAGCGAAGTTAATATTGAGACAGGGCGGTAGTTTGCTTTGTCTGTGTCAACTCCCCGTTTAAAGACAGGAGTAAGGCGCGCTTGCTTCCATTCAGACGGCAATGAACGATTCAGGATACAGAATTAGTCACCTTTTCGGCAAGTACTGGGGATCCCAAACGCAAGATTCGTGGTGAAATGCCGTCTACCCCAAATGCCTTTCTCGGATTAAGGTGATCTAAAATGTTACAGATATATGAAGTACTGACTGGGGAGTAATTAAACTCGCTTGAGAAACGAACATTGCTTATTGCCCTTATACTCGGATGGTCAGTGTAGTCAGTGTCAGATCTATGCCCTAGCTGGATAATATTGGCAAAGTAATCACTAAAGACTTCGGCCACACGCCCAGGGTCGGAAACAACGCCACTGTCCTCAACGAGGATGACGCCTTGTATGTTTTTACCTGAACTAGTTGGCAAAAGGGGCTTCATTTTCCTCCGAAATTCGCCCGGATGTTTAGCACTAAAGGAGGTGTCACAGCAGAACCTTTTCACAGCATTGCGTTTTAGCGACGTAACTTTGTTACGTTGCCGCTTATAGTCATCCCAAGAAGTAGATGTAGGATTTCGCTTGTGGCGCTTGAATAATTTATTTCGG
>NC_090874.1:69302210-69304710 GCF_036669935.1 Montipora foliosa
ACAAATCTTTTTCTTAAAATTACCGTTTTGAATCCTATTTTTAGCCGGCTGTAACCTATTCTGGACTGAGCAACTCGCCTCAAACTTCCATTTTTCGCTTTCCCAAATCTTTAAGAAGATCAATGCAGAATATTTATGCTTAGCCTAGCAATACAGTGGTGTAAAAAATACTTCAAGGAGAGTAAGAACGAACATGCCACTGAGCTCTCAAATGTCCACAACTTTGAGCTTTAAACTGTTCAAAGTAAACATACATCGTAATGAAATATTCTTATCTTGCGAACTGTCTGATGACGTTGAATAACTCTTTGTATTGGGTTTCTCCTGGATTTGAGAACGATATCCTTATCTTGATCAAGAAATCTTTCTGTAAAAAGAGGCTACGGGTAGCCTACACGTTATTGAAAGGAATTGGAATTTTAGCCGATTTTCTTTAACATTTACAGTATTTCTAATCAGTGACTTTTGTGTTGAAATATTTGGACAATAGCTTAATTCCGTAGTCTGAAGTCGTAAGTCCACATTCCATTACCCAACCAGAATAGTTGGTCACATTTAAAACTGCTGTTTTTAACGGCGTTGACTCCAATCAAAACCAGTAAACAGAATTATTTACAACTTTCTGCGATGGTATTTAAAAGTACTTTTTTAAACAATATGAGGAGAATTATAAAATTATGTAATTAGCCCATACAATGACCAGATATTGCATTCCGTGCAACAAAAACACAAAAACTAGTTTCCAGTCACGCACACAATCCTTTAAAATACATATTTCCCCACCAGTCTGTCACATGGTCTTCATGGTTTAGTGATCATCATGACTGCCTCTGAATTTGATACAAATCCTACTCTGAAAATGTCTGTGTGGCAAATAAATCTTGCTCATTCCCTGCCAAAACACGGCACCAAAAAAAAAATTCAAAGTCCAAAAATAAAAGCGGAACGCTATACTTTGTTCTTGGGCTAGTAAGATGAAATTCTTGAAATTTCGTCTCACCCAGGTTTGAAGAGAGGAATTGCGCAAACTGTCAAGCGAGTCGCAGCAATAGCAGTGATTATATGGATGTGGTCTGACTTCACTAACATTTCAGCTAGAATTCTATTTTGTTTTTGGTGCCTTTCCTTGAATAGCAACATGCAGGTAACTTCCGGTAGAATTTTGATTGGCTCACATTTATAGCACAACACAGAAAGAAATGCGTACTTTTCCTTCCCTCTCTAAAGAAAAGAATGTCTGATCACACTGGATGCAAGAAATGTAGTATCCGGGAAATGAAGTTCTTTGGGCCAGGAGCAAAAGGTGTTTAAGCATAGAGTCTTTGTTCAAACAGTGTTTGATTTTTTCTCATCCTTTTTTCAGCTTATGGAATTGGCCTGCTCATTACCTTTGTCGTGCTCTTTTTGATGGAGAAAGGTCAGCCGGCTTTGCTGTATTTAGTGCCATGCACTCTTGGTACTGGGTATGTCATTGGCTGGTGCCGTGGTGATTTAAAGAAACTTTGGACAGGACGAATGGTATATCATCCTGCTTTTGTTTAATATACCTCTTCCTACTCTGCTTACATCTATCTTATCATGTTAGTATCAGAGTTTATTTTGTCTGGTTACACCAGACTGAATCAATATCTACACGTATTTCCTTTCTGATGAAAGCTAGTAAAATTAGGATTAGATGTCATTTAAAATTTCTTAAAAGGTTTTGTGGTAGTTTTCCTTCAACCGCAAAAGACAATATGTCCATAGAACCTGAAAATGTGATCCTTGAAAGCTTATAATTTTACCTTGATAAGGTGAAATCGTGGTCAAAACCTCATCAATACAGCAAACCCACAAAAATACTTTTCCTTTATTTTCCTTCATTGGGGCACCTCTACTTTTCAAATTGAATTTCCCTCAGTTTCATGACTTGAAATACTGTTTAAATCACCTTTTCTTGAGGGTTAACTAATTGTATGCATGACTGTTGCAAGTTAAACTTACACCATTACCAATTCAGCAATTTCTTGAAGGTCATTTCTTCCTTCACTCGTGATTGTTGTTCTTATTATCTCTATTAACCCAATTATTTATTTTTGTTTCATCTTTTCTCTACATTTGTTTGCTTTCCTTATTGTACTTCTGAGCCTGGGATTCTTTGGTTCAGGAGTTGCAATTTTTTTTAGAAACTCATTGTGACATATAATTGATATTGACCCTTATAACATCAGTGATAATATTGCTTTTTATAGGAGTCCATCCATTTCGCAACGACATTGGTTTAATTGGTGTTAACATAAATCAACTCGTGTCGCAGGAACACTGAATGACAAGGAAGTGAAACGAGTTAAAACGTAACAAACATAAGGTGACTGGTGGTAGATCCCTATCCTAGCAAAACTAGTACTGGGTCCGTATCATAGCTAACTTTAAGATAAAACTGATTACGCTCTAAAGGAAATTTATTCTGCCATGAAAAAAAGTGAATTAATTCTCTGGGAAGGTTATAGAGTTTAGAATA
>NC_090874.1:69312210-69339710 GCF_036669935.1 Montipora foliosa
TACCATTTGATCATTGATTCATTCCTCACGGGACCATTAGAACCCACAAATGACCAGCTCCCAACGCCAGTGGCTTCATAGCTCAGTTGGTTAGAACGTCGCACCGGAATCGCGAGACCCCGTTGAAGTCCTGAATTTTTCAGGCTTCTCTACGCAATTGTAAAAATTGCAATCATAACTGCGAAGATCATAGCTTCACTTGGCATTCCCAACAATTTTCTGTGGTAAAACCAGACCTGATAACAATGATAGAAAAATACCAGTTTGTTTCAGCACAGTGTGTTAGTAGGAATTAAGAAGTCAAGATAGAAGAATTGCACAATCAGTACCGAAGATCTTTTAAAAGTTGAAAATCAAATGAAACAAATTCAAAAAAGCGCATCTTTGTCTCTTCGAAAATGTAAATCCAAAGGGAAGAAATACCTAAGCAGATGACCTAACATCAGATGATTGCGGAAATAAATTAATACATCTTGATGAATGGTTTAGAGTATTGAGAAATTTGAGAGGATCACCACTAACTATATTTTGAAAAATGCAAAAAGGTAATCCCACCACATAGTTCTGCTCATTTTCTGCAGCAGAAACGAGGTGGTCTCATCTTTTGAAAATCCTTGGTAGACTTACAAGTGGAGAAAAAAAGAGCTAACTGATGATGAGATTGACAATATGACCTGGCAACAAAAATCAGACCTTATTCAAAAAGACCCTGTCACCTGTGCTAGGAACTTTGAACACATGGCACAGCTCCTTATAAAGGATTTGTTAAAGAGTAATCTTATACATGTTTTTTTTTTATTGTTAATTTTTTTATTAATTTGCAATATTAGTTACAGTACACACTACTTACAATATTAAACTGACGATGCCACTGATAACATTTTCAGAAACAAGGGTACCAACAACACTCTTCACAGTCACAGTACTTACAAACCTAACACTAAATACTATCCCCGGGTTAAATTTTAGCAAAGGGGATCACCTCACATAAATTCATTATTTTGGGTCCCTTGTCGCATATGAGAGCTCCCTGTGCTGTTACACCATTATCTAGCCTATTGTATCCCCGAGTGGATTGGGGCGGGCCCCAATTCTCTCGTGGCTACAAAAGAGCATGCTTGGAGGCTAACCATTATCCAGCTGTTATATCACACTGACTAGTGCATAAAGGAAACTTCAGCCTGCCAATTTCAAACAATCACAGTAACTTTCATGTCCACAAGTAACGACAGTGGCACTTTGATTTAGATTTCTTGATCACCTGCCTGCATTTTCTGCGCAATTTTCACAAGTCAGATGCGCTCAGACTAACTTGGACCTCAGGGTTTTCGTAGTAGTCTGAGCATGGTAAAAGCGGATATCTAAAGACTACCTCATGGTTTTCATAGTAGAGTAGTAAAGTTAAGGAAAGTGGGACACTCAGTTAATTTGACCTGTCAATCTACAAGTTGATAAGAAGATCAGTTACTCGCCTGGTACGAATTGGAAGTATTGTTACTAATAACCAAACGTGCAAACATGTTTACAGTATGTTGCATACACAGCCAACAAATTACATCGTGGGAGCAAGTCCTTCCTTCTACTAGGATTTCATGTAGGATTTTAAACACCAACAGTCCCAGACATAATTGTTTGGACACTTCTGCCTCCTCCTTCCCTCTCAAAGTTGGTGTGAAAGATTTAGTGACTGAACTGTGATAACCAACACTGAGAGGGGCAGGGAACACACAAGAAGGGAATAGAGGATGTTGGAATGAAGTGTCCCAACTAATTATGTCCGAGGCTGTAGTTCCTCAGGATATTAAGCACCCTGGGGGGGCTTATTTATTTGAAGCACTTTTGAAGGGGGACTTAATAGAGAGGGGGATTTGCCTTTTGTATCTTCCTACCTCTTAAGTATTCTGTAGTGTTGTCCAATACAATATTTAGCAAGGCATCATAACCTTTCAATACACCTGTGGCTGAAAAAAAAAATTAAGAAAGTTTCAATAGGTACATTATATTACCAGGAAAATCACCAAACTGTGGAATGGGCTCAAATTTTTATATTGGTGCCACACCCACTTTTTGTTGCTGCCCCGCCCATTTTCATTGAAGAATTAAGTTTGTATGTGAGCTGGATGGCGCACATTACTAGAAATGTGCGCCATCTGGCTCGCATACCAACTTAATTCTGAAAATGAGCAGGGCAGCAACAAAGAGTGGGTGTGGCGACAATAAAAAAAATTTGAGCCCATTCCACAGTTCAGGGATTTTCATAGTATTTTCTCAGCCTTTAAAGTACACTGCATGACATAGTCATAACAAATAAAATGTTGAGAAAAATGCTTAATCTGAGAGCCACATCTAATAATATTAAGGATACAGTAATTAAATATTATTATATGGCTTGTGTTTGTAGCCGATATAAGGCGCGCTCTGATTGGTTAATTGTGACTGAATTGTAGTGCATTATTCTCCCGTAATGCCCACCGGCCGATTACAGGTTTGCAAAAACAAAGCAAATGGTAATTAAAAAGCCATATAATCTCACTGCGCTCGGTCCGTACTGCCACGACCTCGGGCCAATATTCCCCAGTACGGCCCTCATGCTCGGTTAGTAAGAAGTTAATAAATTATAGTGGAATTTAATAGGATATTTACCATTTGTTGGCTCAATTTATTGCATGCCTTAAATTAACCCATTGCCCCCTGAAAGTCAGACTTACATATACATGTAACAGATTTACTTGTCTAACACCAGATGATTTAAAGTTTAAGTTTAACGGGCAACTGGTTTTTGGTAAAATGAAAAGGTTGATTGCCCAAAGAAAAAACAGCAGACAACACAGCCAAAAATAAAAAATGAATTACATAGTGAAGTGAAGTTATTAGTCTCTCCCCCTCAGGGCTTTTCAGGACTAATTTACAATGCTTTCTGTGGGGCACTTTTGCCAGACTCCTTGTTGTGTAGTTTTACAATTTATTTAGGAAGTGAAAGATGCCCCCGACCAGATTAGGTCTGACCACGACACCAGGGAAAACGTCCCCTACTCTTTTCGAGAAGTGAATGGGTTCTTTTTATGTCCCATACTATTTGATTTCCAACAAGGGCTGTGAGACGGGACCTCCGGCTTACCGTCCTTATTCCAAGAAGACTTGAAAGTCTAACCATTTGCGGATGTAATTACAAAGGCAGCACTTTCTCTTCAGTTATTTTAAGACCCTGAGTGTTGGTCTGGTTGGAGTCAAACTCTCAACCTCCCATGTGACAGCCTAATGCACAATCAACTGAGCCACCGGTGCACGGTACCTGACTCACTAGTCGGTTTTCTTTCAGTGTCCGATAGAGCCTTTCACAAACAAATTGTGAGATGGGTAAATTCAAGAGACATGTCACAAACATGTCCATGGGAATGGAGAGTTAAAGACCCCATTTTGACAATGAAAAAACTCAAACGCAGACTTTCATAAAAAAAACAGAGCTGCACACTTAGAACTATGGGATACTCAAGCTCCAACTCCATCGGATTGCATCTCAACATGGCATGCATTTCATCGCAGATGGTTTCCAAATGGGCAACCAAGCATTTATATCAGGGCAACCAAATTTACGGGGTTTAGCTGCCCAGCTTTTGAAACAGGGACAACCAGGAATTCTTAATTTCGAGCACTGTCCAGGAAAGTCCATTCTCCATTTTCAAATTCCCCATAATACACTTTGTTTGCCTCCCAAATTTTGCATAAACTATTGTTTTCAAATGCTCTTGGGGACACTGCATATTCCCAAGAGCATTTGAAAACAATGGTTTATGCAAAATTTGGGGGGCAAACAAAGTGTATTATGGGGAATTCGAAAATAGAAAATAGAGCAAGCACTAAGGTTGTCTACATTATTCTCAATGTTACACACTATTATGCTAATTCTTTACATACTCCTTAAACCCCCATGTGAAATGCCTAAAATTTAATGACAGCACTGCAATAGGTAAAGTACTGATTCCTCGTCTGTCTCAGTCTATTTTCCTGACCATTTCATTGGGTATATCAAGGCAAAGTTTCCCACCTGCAGGAACATAGGTTGCCCTAACAAAGGGTTATATTGCATCAACAATGTGATTGCAAGTCTTACTCAACAAATTATTGACCTGGTTACTGTAATTGTTAGAGGTCACCAATTGCAATGAATGTTCCTCCCTGTTGCCTCTTGTATATAATTATATATATCGTATCCATTGACAAAGTTTGGAATGTTAGGGAAACAGCAAGGTACTTGACTACTGATCACAGGGGGGGCTCCAGGCCACTTTGCGGCCTGAGAGCCCCACACTTAAGAGAATATGGTAAACCTTTTTTCATTTGGTTGTCATGTGATTGACCGAGCACATGTCCGTCTGTCTGTACAAACTCTGGGGGAGGGGATGGGAGACTAAGAAAGGGAAGGGAGGGGAGTCTCGGGTATGCAGCTTTGAGGTGTGGATTCCCGCGGATGGGCGAATTTTCTTGGTGGGAAACTTTTGTGCAACCTGTGTTTATCCCACTGACCTTTGTCACTTTTGAAAATGAGTTTTCACTATTAGTAACGAGCAACGGGATGAAGAGCAGGAAAGAGCACAAGAGAAAAGGCAACAAAATTTGATAAATTTAAGCTGAGAAAGCCTCGAGAGAAGCCAAGGAAGGAGAAGAAGAGAAATTTTCAATGAAGAATACCATTAAAAGCTGAGAGAAATAGAGGAAGAGACAAAATATTTATTTACAACGGGTAGCTTTCAGGTAATGTTTTCCTTCTTAGTGCATGCCTCGCTGCCTCACATATTTTGTCAAACTCGCTTAAAAAAATGAAGAAGGCCTGAAAACATTTGCAATTCCGTGTTGACAGAGATTCTGGCATATTTCAACAATCACACACCACGTTGCCATTCAAGCTCACAGCAGACATCATTGGTGAATTTTCTTGTCATCATTGTCTATTTTTTCAGACATATTAAACTTATAACCAAACTCTCAATGCTGTATAAATTTTTATTGGATTGCAGTAAATTTATCTGCAACGAATGCACTTGAAAACTATGTTTGGCACAGTTTAAGTTCTTTTTGGTCAGATAAGATTTTGAAAAGCAGTTTGATAAGCTTGAACCTGCCATTTTCGGCAAAACCTCCAACAGTGATTGACTTATAACAATTATTTGTCTTGTTTGTAACATGGTTTTGCAGCCAGGTGAGGTTGCTTATTTTGGAACTGAATTCATCATTGTGCCTCCCTGGGGTGGGGAAAATTGAACCGGAAGTGTTTGGATGAGATGGAAGAGTTTAAAGGGAGAGATATAGTATTTGTGATCTTCAAAAGTTCAAATTACAGTCGAGTAAGCGAATTACTACGCTTTACCTTAACTTTTCAATTAGTAATTTTTGCTGTTGTTTTAAACAGAAGAGAGAGGATGTAAAGATTATCATCAGTCAAAAAATAATGTTGTGAAAGAGATAACTGTGCATGTCGTTTCAGTTTTAGTTGTTGATGAAAATTGTTTGTAATTGTTTGCCAGGCTTGTTTGTTTACTGCTGTCAGCTCAGTGGCGTTTGATCACTGTAAACTGTTATTAACACGTGTGACGATTACTTTTGTACTAATTATTTCCATATACACTATATTCAATATAGAAAGCGGCTCTCTGGGGCTAGAAACAGGAGTTTTAGGCTCGGCTAAATCTAACAATTATGCGTTATTTTACACCGACTCACAAATTCGCCTCGTGTCGGCACCTTCCACGCACCTTCTCTACCACCTTGAAACTTCACCCGGACTGTCTTGTCAAGGAACTTAGATAATTCAAAGATGCTCTCTTTTTTCTTTCGGTCCGTCTGCAATACAATTAGTATTCACAGTGAAATTAAGAAGAACACAAGAACTTATTTAGATTTTCCCAACTTTTACCGACTTACCGCCATATTAGTATAAGAAGATCGTATAAGAACGTTTGGAATGATGGGATTTTACACGGTCCAGACCTCCTTCAAGTGATAGTGGAGCACCATACTTTCACGTCCATTCGCGAGTGACAACCGAAAACTCAGTGAAAACAGTTCCTTTTCCAACTCGCTTAAAGTTAACCGAGTTGGCAAATATTTCGATAGAATTCTCATTAAATTTAAGCCACCAAACCAGGTAGCTGAAGCGAGTTGGCAATTCCCTTTGGGAGTTGCATCGGAAATACCTAGGTACCTCATGTATCCCCTATTATAGTGTATTTAAATTATAATGTATTTCCACGCGTATATTTTAGTGTCTTTAAAATAATTAGCCCTATATACCCATGTATACCCTTATATACCACTATATACCCTTGTATACCCTTATACACCCGCGTATACCCTTGTATACCCTTATATACCCCTATATTGATTTGATTTGTTTGTTTATTAATCACTTTCGCAGCCACTGGCTGAATTACAGTGAAGGTCAACAATAAATTTATACACAAGAAAACAGTTCCATAATAAATTACTAAATCATAAATAATACTAATAGGTATATATATATTATCTCAATGTTATAAGGATATAACCAAGGACGAAGACTAGTTAATGAGCGCAGGCGCATATTTCACGCTGACAAGACCGCCAAAGCGGTCGGTTTTTGTCGCCATAGTGGTATGTGCTTTTGGTCTCAAATTATAGCGAGAGGACGGTCCGATGATCCGTGAAGGTATAAGAGGGTGCAGGGGGTTCCCAGGAGTGATTTTGCTTACAAACTTGGCATATACCCTTGTATACCCTTATATACCCCAATATACCTATGTACACCCTTCTATACCACTATATACCCATGTATACCGCATAAAACGCCTTTAAGGGTATACATGGGTACATAGGGCTAATTATCAAATACACTATAAATACATGAAAAACTTACCTCATTAAATAATCTGCTGTATTCAGTATATGTGGGCTCATGTTAGAGCATCACGTGACAGATGTAAGCCGTTTGTGTTCCGACGGGAAACGACCGAGTTGGCTCAAATCTGGTAGGTAATCATTTTATAACTGCCTTTTCAGGCAATTTTCGTCTACAGAAGCAACCAGGCTGGCATCATTAAGCTAGAATGTAGGTAAAGGCAAGCCTTTGAAAGAAAACAGAGGCGAGAGATGGTTTCATGCAGACTGGGAGGTCTAAAATGCTCTGTTGTTAACATGGCGGTTCACGAGTGAAGTTGTCTCTCTGGCCTTTCTGTGGACGAATTCCAGGACCTACTGACACAATCTGGGCAAGTTTTGAAAGCTAAAACCTTCAATCGATGCGTTATTTTGCTTGTAGGACTGGGTAGCCCGACACTTATGAAAAAAACTATGAAATGAGAATCGGGAGTCTTCCCTTGTCATGGAATGCCAGAATTACCCAGAATTCTTTTTGGGCACGAGCGAGGCAACTTAAGAAGCACGAGACTGGCCCTCATCGAATGGCTGAAGCGCGGCCAGAGGAAATGATTTCTAGCCAGATACTCAGGAGTAGGCCTGGTGTGTGCTGTTAACGTAGATTTTGGATTTCTGAACGAGTTTTTATCATAGAAAATTCGCGACAAAGTTGTGCTTTCATTTCGCTGTAATTCTCGTGTCAAAGAAACGGTATAGAATAATGTAAATAAGAGAATAACGATATTTATATTTGCAGATTACCTGTCCTCTTACGACGAAAGTCAAGCTCGACATCTCTATGCAATAAGCGCATTCAAAATTTCCTCGTATTACTTGATAAAAGTATGTGGTTTTTTTTTTTTTTTTTTTTGCCTTTTTGTTGTTGTTTTTTTTTTTGAAAAAAGGCTTTTTTTGCTTATATGAAAAATACGTTTTCTCTCCCTTCCCCTTCTTATGCATGATCTTCGCGGAAATTACATTCTGTTCCTCAATAAACCTGGAAGAACCAGTTATGGTCTTAGTTCTCGTTTTTCTTACGTATACGTATCAGCTAAGTTGCGGAATGCGCTAACTGATTTTATCCGTACCTATGAGTTTACTGGTTTTAAAAGAGAATCCAGAGCCACATTTTGTACAGCGGCTTTTCTTTTTAATGAATATATCTTTAAATGTTATGTATTTAGTAGGTATCTGTATATGCTATGTTTTTTAGCTGTAAATGTAATGTCTCGAAGATATTAGCTCCTGTAGTTATTCGGAAAAAGCTTATGACTGTATGTATGTTACCTTTAGGAGGGCGCATGCGCAACACTTTGTAATCTGCGACTCCAGTGCTTACCATATGACAGATAAAATGACTTATCTCTTGAATATATAAGCCATCTAACTCTTACGCTATATTGATTGGGGCGGTTTGGAGCTGTGAGTAGGCGTGGGATTTGTCACATATGGTTTAGGGGCCGACATATCTCTCCCTCAATGCCGTACCGGGAGGCAAGGTCGGTAGCAGAAAGCAGCGAAGGGCCAACTGCGTCCAAAAGCGATCGCACGGGCCGAAATCCCGGGATGACTCGTTTGGTACGACGCTCCAGCGCCGGTGTCTGGAGATACTGCGTTTTTCTCTCTTCTTCAAACATTTCGTCAGCGCATGCGCAAATGTTCTGGCTGTTCGACACCTAGTCTACCAAAAAAAAAATTAACACGCTGGTTTTTGTTTTTGTTTTTTTTTTTGTACCAGCAATTGACATTTCAGTTGATTTTATAGGCATAAACGTAACGTAAGAACCGTGCGTGTCTGGTCGTGTCTCAGAAAGAGGCGAGAGATGGTTTCATGCAGACTGGGACGTCTAAAATGCTCTGTTGTTAACATGGCGGTTCACGAGTGAAGTTGTCTCTCTGGCCTTTCTGTGGACGAATTCCAGGACCTACTGACACAATCTGGGCAAGTTTTGAAAGCTAAAACCTTCAATCGATGCGTTATTTTGCTGGTAGGACTGGGTGGCTCGACACTTATGAAAAAAACTATGAAATGAGAATCGGGAGTCTTCCCTTGTCATGGAATGGCAGAATTACCCAGAATTCTTTTTGGGCACGAGCGAGGCAACTTAAGAAGCACGAGACTGGCCCTCATCGAATGGCTGAAGCGCGGCCAGAGGAAATGATTTCTAGCCAGATACTCAGGAGTAGGCCTGGTGTGTGCTGTTAACGTAGATTTTGGATTTCTGAACGAGTTTTTATCATAGAAAATTCGCGACAAAGTTGTGCTTTCATTTCGCTGTAATTCTCGTGTCAAAGAAACGGTATAGAATAATGTAAATAAGAGAATAACGATATTTATATTTGCAGATTACCTGTCCTCTTACTACGAAAGTCAAGCTCGACATCTCTATGCAATAAGCGCATTCAAAATTTCCTCGTATTACTTGATAAAAGTATGTGGTTTTTTTTTTTTTTTTTTTGCCTTTTTGTTGTTGTTTTTTTTTTTGAAAAAAGGCTTTTTTTGCTTATATGAAAAATACGTTTTCTCTCCCTTCCCCTTCTTATGCATGATCTTCGCGGAAATTACATTCTGTTCCTCAATAAACCTGGAAGAACCAGTTATGGTCTTAGTTCTCGTTTTTCTTACGTATACGTATCAGCTAAGTTGCGGAATGCGCCAACTGATTTTATCCGTACCTATGAGTTTACTGGTTTTAAAAGAGAATCCAGAGCCACATTTTGTACAGCGGGTTTTCTTTTTAATGAATATATCTTTAAATGTTATGTATTTAGTAGGTATCTGTATATGCTATGTTTTTTAGCTGTAAATGTAATGTCTCGAAGATATTAGCTCCTGTAGTTATTCGGAAAAAGCTTATGACTGTATGTATGTTACCTTTAGGAGGGCGCATGCGCAACACTTTGTAATCTGCGACTCCAGTGCTTACCATATGACAGATAAAATGACTTATCTCTTGAATATATAAGCCATCTAACTCTTACGCTATATTGACAAGGGCGGTTTGGAGCTGTGAGTAGGCGTGGGATTTGTCACATAGGGTTTAGGGGCCGACATATCTCTCCCTCAATGCCGTACCGGGAGGCAAGGTCGGTAGCAGAAAGCAGCGAAGGGCCAACTGCGTCCAAAAGCGATCGCACGGGCCGAAATCCCGGGATGACTCGTTTGGTACGACGCTCCAGCGCCGGTGTCTTGAGGTACTGCGTTTTTCTCTCTTCTTCAAACATTTCGTCAGCGCATGCGCAAATGTTCTGGCTGTTCGACACCTAGCCTACCAAAAAAAAAAATTAACACGCTGGTTTTTGTTTTTGTTTTTTTTTTTGTACCAGCAATTGACATTTCAGTTGATTTTATAGGCATAAACGTAACGTAAGAACCGTGCGTGTCTGGTCGTGTCTCAGAAAGAGGCGAGAGATGGTTTCATGCAGACTGGGACGTCTAAAATGCTCTGTTGTTAACATGGCGGTTCACGAGTGAAGTTGTCTCTCTGGCCTTTCTGTGGACGAATTCCAGGACCTACTGACACAATCTGGGCAAGTTTTGAAAGCTAAAACCTTCAATCGATGCGTTATTTTGCTGGTAGGACTGGGTGGCCCGACACTTATGAAAAAAACTATGAAATGAGAATCGGGAGTCTTCCCTTGTCATGGAATGGCAGAATTACCCAGAATTCTTTTTGGGCACGAGCGAGGCAACTTAAGAAGCACGAGACTGGCCCTCATCGAATGGCTGAAGCGCGGCCAGAGGAAATGATTTCTAGCCAGATACTCAGGAGTAGGCCTGGTGTGTGCTGTTAACGTAGATTTTGGATTTCTGAACGAGTTTTTATCATAGAAAATTCGCGACAAAGTTGTGCTTTCATTTCGCTGTAATTCTCGTGTCAAAGAAACGGTATAGAATAATGTAAATAAGAGAATAACGATATTTATATTTGCAGATTACCTGTCCTCTTACGACGAAAGTCAAGCTCGACATCTCTATGCAATAAGCGCATTCAAAATTTCCTCGTATTACTTGATAAAAGTATGTGGTTTTTTTTTTTTTTTTTTGCCTTTTTGTTGTTGTTTTTTTTTTTGAAAAAAGGCTTTTTTTGCTTATATGAAAAATACGTTTTCTCTCCCTTCCCCTTCTTATGCATGATCTTCGCGGAAATTACATTCTGTTCCTCAATAAACCTGGAAGAACCAGTTATGGTCTTAGTTCTCGTTTTTCTTACGTATACGTATCAGCTAAGTTGCGGAATGCGCTAACTGATTTTATCCGTACCTATGAGTTTACTGGTTTTAAAAGAGAATCCAGAGCCACATTTTGTACAGCGGCTTTTCTTTTTAATGAATATATCTTTAAATGTTATGTATTTAGTAGGTATCTGTATATGCTATGTTTTTTAGCTGTAAATGTAATGTCTCGAAGATATTAGCTCCTGTAGTTATTCGGAAAAAGCTTATGACTGTATGTATGTTACCTTTAGGAGGGCGCATGCGCAACACTTTGTAATCTGCGACTCCAGTGCTTACCATATGACAGATAAAATGACTTATCTCTTGAATATATAAGCCATCTAACTCTTACGCTATATTGACAAGGGCGGTTTGGAGCTGTGAGTAGGCGTGGGATTTGTCACATATGGTTTAGGGGCCGACATATCTCTCCCTCAATGCCGTACCGGGAGGCAAGGTCGGTAACAGAAAGCAGCGAAGGGCCAACTGCGTCCAAAAGCGATCGCACGGGCCGAAATCCCGGGATGACTCGTTTGGTACGACGCTCCAGCGCCGGTGTCTGGAGGTACTGCGTTTTTCTCCCTTGTTCAAACATGTTGTCAGCGTATGCGCAAATGTTCCGGCTTTTCGATACCTAGCCTACCAAAAAAAATTAACATGCTGGTTGCGTTCGGAAACGGAGGTCTATGTCCCGGCAATTCAGATCAGCTTACAACTACAATTGTCGACTCCACGAGTCACCATGTATAAACGCCCTAAATCTCCAAATTACTAGGGCACGACCGACCAGAAACAACCCTTCCCCATGGAGTTGACGATACATTGGCAAAATAAAAAATTCTTACTTTAACCGAATGAGATCTGGGGTTCGCAGCGCCAAGGTACTACGACCAAGAAGGTGGGGATATGACTCCAATGACGTCACTTTTCGAATGTGACACTGAACTAAAGAAATGGATACCCGATTTTGCAGTATGCTTGGAGAATTTGTGGAATACAACGAAATTGCAATTGCCAAGGAATGCGTATAGGTATGGGTGAGCCGCATCTAATCTTTTGCCGTGGACTCGATAAAAAAATGTTTACAATGAAGTTAACATCCAACATCCCGAACCGCACGCATCTCTGGAGAGAGGCGTAGCGTGCGAACTTGTAGTGTTGGAGTCTCTGTAATACCAGCCACCTGCGTTATCCGAAGGGAAATTTCAGTGAGTAAAAACGAAGTCAAGTAGACTCTACCGACAATAAGAAAGAATGCAAAGAAAAACTAATGAAAATGCTTTACGAGTTTAATTTCAAAAGTTTTGCATTGTTGTAGTTCGAAATGGAGATGTGCTCCTCGTACTTAACTGGACAATTTAA
Organism: Montipora foliosa; assembly: GCF_036669935.1. NCBI lineage: Eukaryota > Metazoa > Cnidaria > Anthozoa > Scleractinia > Acroporidae > Montipora > Montipora foliosa. Next base: position 69,324,679 of record NC_090874.1, read on the forward strand.
GCAATTGTCTTTTATAGATATCTCAAAAATTCAGGTGGCGTGCCTTCAACGGGATTCGAACCCATGACTTTTGCAATGCCGGTGCAATGCTCTACCAACTGAGAAAATTGCTTAAATTATCCACTTAAGTGTGAGGATCACTCCTCCATTTCGCCTGTAACCCACACTCAGCTAATATACACATTAATCAGGGGCGTAGCCAGGATTTTTCAAAGGGGGCGGGGGGGGGGGGGGGGGTCACACTGTGTCAAACAGATTGTACTCAGCAGATTGCGGCGTTTTCGCCAAGATCCCCCTAGCTGCGCCATTGTTAATTTCATCGAGTATTTTCACGGGAACACAAGAGCCCAACAAACTGACCTGCTCCCAACTGAGTGGCTTCATAGCTCAGGTGGTGGAGCATTGCACCAACATAGCGGAGGTCGTGGATTGGAATCCTGTTGAGGCTACCTGAAGTTTTCAGGTATCTATGTGAGACAATTGCTTAAATTGTTCAGGTAAGTGCGATGATCATTTCTTTCTTTCGTCTGAAGCCCTCACCTCTCTATAACTCGCATTTATAGTTTTAGTTTGTTCACACCCTTTCAAAATTGTTGTACGCTTTCTGCAAGTTATTATTTCTGCTAACTTTTATTTATATCATATCACTGCTTGGCGAGCGGTACATACGTCGTTTTTATTGCTAAGAGCCAAAAAAACCTGATTGAAAGCAATACCCCCTCCCCTCAACATGTTTAAGTTGTAAGTCCGTACGCAATTGTCGTGGCCACGCCCGTGCGAAGAGACATTTGACATCGTACACACGTTACATAATCTGCGATCTGTTGGGAAGTAAAATATCCGAGAAGACTTATCAGATACCGAGTTTTGTCCCCTGAAGAGATTCCACACCAAGGTGTGATTTCAAGAGTTTTTAATCTGATACGTGTTAATTAACACTTTAACTTCATTGTTACAAATTTACAAATTCAACACAAATTCAAGTACAAATTCCTTGTTTCGTTGAGGATAAAAGGAAGCTGCATTCCTTGGCTTAATGAAGACATCACTCAATTCTGCGACTAGCACGAAAGCCTTTGTCATCTCTCCTCGCAAGGCAAATTTTGAAAGTATTTTTTGGTGGAACCTTTCAAATGACTAATTTGGAGGTAAGAGTTGAAAAAATCTCTAGCGGTGATGACAGTTTTTGTTTCAAACTGTAGCTCCATGACTCCTACCCAGCCATCCTAGGGCAAATAAACAAATACCAGCATTGACAGTTTACTCAAAAAAGTTACACTTGACATGCATCTATACCTAAACAGACGTATTGCCTTCTACCAGCGATTTTACCCAACTCGATAATTCCAAAACTGGTGCAAACTGGAGAACACTTTTCAGCTTATTTCCTTATAGTTGATTTGACTTAGTGTATGAATAGGAAATATGTGGCATGTACTTAGGCCGAGTCAAAGTAAGGAATGCTGTGTCCAAAATAGAGAAGCAATCGCTCAAAAAAGAGAGGGAAAAGCGCAAAGTAAAAACAAAGAAACAAGCAGACAAACATGGGCTGCATGTAAGCGTGTAAATAGGGAATAACAACAATAGAAAAATCCTCCCCAAAAATACCGATAAAGCATGAAGGTATGTAGTACACATATACCTGACATCTGATAAAAAGCATTTCGAGACCTCTATCAAATTTCACCTCTCCTGGAACTGTAGATGACTTTTCTTCAGCAGTAACTGTGCGGCAAACAACATTTGACCTATCACCAAATGATCCTCAAATAATCAATAAACTGGTAAATTTAACCATGACACGTTACATCCTCCTTCACTTTACGGGCCATTTTCGGGTGTCACAATCCCCTTTGTATCTCAAGAACGGAGAGGATTTAACTCGTCAAACTTCACGGCAATTTTTCTTTTTGTTACCTTTAAAACATGTTAAAAGACCGGCTTCCAAAACAAGCGGTTGGCAGTCTCCCAAATGGCTTTTTTGGGCCCGAATAGTTATCGGGACTTTCGAGAAACGGGCCCCAGAGCCTTTCGTTTTCTCGTTCGAAGGCCTCGCTGGCTAAGAGAAACGATGGGATCTGGGAACGAGAATGTATTGCTCTCACCAAACCTCCACTGGTTCAATGAAGACAACCTACAGTCTATAGTGGGACGGAACAAAATCCTAACACGGGTTCATAAATTCTGATAGTCAAATGAAAGGGCAAAAATCACAAATGCAACTGCTTACTATAAATAAGAAAATCTATAAGGCTAAGAAAGACGTTTCTTTTTTGACATTTGTACTTTGTTTTACCTCATTATGATTCGAATTTTACATGAAGCTCTTCCATCGTTACTTATGGTAAAGTGTGATGGTTAGCACTGAACTGCGGCGAACCCGATTGGGTACTTACGGCTGAGGAACTCCTTAGACATTTTTATCAATTTCACTTTTTGTCCCTCCCAGCTGGTCCGAACTCCAAACTAAAAAAAAAAAACCGGTTAGCATAAAAAAGGTTAGAATAGTTTTTGGTTGCAATGCAAATAAATAAATAGATATAGATAAAATAAAACAAACGATCATTTGAAAATCAAAGGTCAAGGTCATTAGAAACAATACCATTAAAAGGACAACTTTACAGTATTAAGGTAAAGAAAATCGGTCTTGTATGTAATGCTTAAATTGAGTAATTGGTAAATCAGAGTATGCAGGTTTTTAAACTGGAATGACCCCAGACATCAGTTAAGAGCAAAGGGATACCGGTGGAGCCTCTCCAAAACGGCCTACTTGGATACAAGAGGTAGCCGCTGTTGAGAAATGCAATACAACACCTATACTATTCTTCTGTGGTTACAACATTTTGCCTTTAAAATGTTTTTGGTAGCATGTAAGAATGAAAAATAACTCGGCTTTCTGATTGGTTCAAAATCGTACTCCTTTTTTGAGTCGTGCCGTAACAGAGGGAATAAAATATTCCACGAGCCAACAATAAAAACATGGTTCTGCATATACCGTTTTTTCGTAAACCGCACGTTATTGTGTTTTTGGCATCTGTGGCACTAGTTTATAATAATTTGGGCAGAAGAGTTCATTTTTCACATGTCGCATCTTAAAGTCCAGGCCCCCAGTTGTTCGAAGGGTGGATAGCGCTACCCACTGGATGAATCACTATCCACTGGATACCTCAATTGGTTTTGCAAGAGTTTATTCGCTGGATGGTGGAGGTAGTGTGGCCAGTGGTTAGGGCGCTTGCCTTGAGATCCGGAGATCCCGGGTTCAAGACCCCCTCTAACCACTTGTTGAATTTGATCCTGGTAGTCCCTGGTTCAACTTCCCCGCTGCACTTCTAAATAGCCAACTGGCTTGCCTCCGGCCAGTTGGGATTCTTAACAGTTGTTGTTGTTCTGTTCCGGCGTTTCGTTGTGTTTCATTGGCCCTGAAAAGCCCCGGTGGGGAGCGGTCAATTAAGTATGTATGTATGTGTGTATGTATCCACCTTTTGAACAACCAAAGCCAGATGAAAATGGCATATCAACTGGAGGTTTTCTTGCGATTTAATGGTTAGGCTGATGTCGTACATACCCTAGACGAGAGCGCATTCCATTTTCGCCTGATGTTCAACCAATTGTTGTGGGTCCAGTCAATGTAGCCGGCCTCTTTGGTCAGGCGACGAGCTGTAACAATTGACATCAAAGTTAAATTTACCCAGTTGTTTAACATAGTCGATCCATATTAAGATTTCTCATCACAGCCCCCTTCAAATTTAGGTTTAAACGGGATTTGAATGAATGACCTCAGCGCTTAGTCTACCATGAGAGCTGGTCATTTTGTGACTTCGCAAAAACCCGTAGAGGATGTAAATATGAAGAGAGTAGTATCTTCCAAATTTCATTCCATGTTCATTCTGCAGGTCAAATACATGACATTTCATATATTCTACTGAATTCATTTTATTCACTTCGTGCGGGATTCAACTTCAACTCGCAATGAACCAGCTCTCAACTGGCTTCATAGTTCATTTGCCAGAGCCAGTGCAGCGCAATCACGGTCATAGGTTCGATTCCCGTTCAAGACTGAATAAGCCTGAGAAACTTTCATTTCATATTCATTCCGGTAGTTCGTCTACATGTTCCAGCACTCGGCAAAGTCGGCAAAGTCGGCAAACTCGGCAAAGTCCCTTTTCCGTAAGCCTTTTTAGAGACATCACGCCAAGCCGGCCACTTCCGCTGGGTTAGGATCCTGAGTGTTAATCTGGAGACGGAGAACAGGACAGCCACAACACCGGGAACTCCATCCCCTACTCTTCTCGAATAGTGTGTGGGTTCTTTGACGTCCCACAGGGAACTTATGAACATGAAGGGTATTTGTGAGACGGGGCCTACGGTTTATAGTCCTTATCCCAGGAGACTTGAACGTCTAACCATTTGCAGGTGAAAGAATCTCTCCTCAGTTATTTTAAGATCTCGAGTGTTGATCCGGCCGCAACCTGCCGCATGACAGCCCGCCGGGCTCAGCCATCGACATATCATTTAATCTAACTTAACTATCTATATCCCCTACGGGTTTATTACGAAACCCACAAAATGACCATCACACAGTTGGCGTGATCATCACTGCACCGGTATCGCAGGGGTCATGGATTCCAACCTCGTTCAAGTCACGTTTTCCTTTCGTCACTGCTTAGGCAACTCTTGTAACAACGATGCACTAAGATTTTCACATGCCTCTTTCCACAGTTCAAATTTACGTCTTTCATATATATGTTGTCTACAGTTCTTCTCTCTACAGGATAACGGGCTCAACACGGCCGGTAACGCGGATGTTCTTACCCCAACTTGTTTTTAATTCAGGACGCTGTACAGAGGGATTTCTCCTCAAGGTGTCCAGGTTTCCAAGAGTGTACATCAGCTGAAATTACAAGAATAAAGATCACTTGAAAGCATACATTATAACATAATGTTGGCCGACATTTTGCATTCAATTCAAGTCATCACTTAGAAATATATCTGCCTCTAATCAGTTCGCGAAAACATTCATTTAAAGCATTTAAAGATAAGAGTCCTCATGCGTCACTTTGGCTAAAGACAAAATGACAAAAAGGTAAAACAATGACGATTGATAAGTACCTAACAAGGTCTGCCTCAGTGTTGCATGACATCTACAAAATCTCAGCTTTGCCTTTGAAGTTTATAATTGTGGCATAACAATGACATTCATTTTGTTAACATTCTTACATTCAGCAATCAACTAGAAATTGGTGGAATTTAAAAGAATCTTAACGGTATTTTACACTTCCAACACTGAATTTCACAAACCATTCTAGTCCCAAGTATGGCAAGCTCATCACAAAGATCATCGAACATTATGTCCTCAGGAATCTTAAAGAAAAAAAATAAGTTGCTTGATTGTGAATATGACTGCACACCCTCGGCAATGTATGTCAGGGAGAGTAAATGCATTGTTTTATTCACCTTGTGTATCTGTTGCAAAAGACACTGTCCAGCATCAAATCTGGAAAAAAGGGGATATTCACGACACAGTTCAATACTACTCTGGTTTGGAAAAATTTGAATGTAGGTTAAAAAATTACAACTCAAATATCCAACGTTCGAAACTCCAGTCTAGTGTCTTCAAAATTATTCCAAAGTCCGAAAATGTACTTAACAATTTGCTAAAAAAGAGAAAGTGAGTACCAATTAATAGTAATTAGCGTCCTTTTCTTTTAATAAGATGCAAATGAACGATTGTCATGGAGGAGATCAAGAGTCAAAGCCGCCTCAGGTTTCTCTGTCATAGGAGGAGATGGAGCTGACCAAGAGAGAGATGTCAGGTAAAAAGGTGGTCATCATCAGAGTTTCCAAGTTGTGACGGTGGCATTCATGTGCCAAACTTCCCAACAACAGTATTGATAATACTGTCAGTTGATGGCTATAATTATAGGATTACCCCACGCACATGTGAGGTTAATTTGGTAAGCATACCCTAACAAAAAGAATTTCCCTTTTTGAAAATGATGGGAGCACCCCTTCAATTTTTTAGCAAACTGGTGACCATACAAAAGACTCTCGTGATAACCTTGGATCATCTCTGATGATGAAGACACAACAGACAGGAGCGTCGAAATGATGGGCCTTTGACTTTTTAAACTCTATTTATTTGGGGAGCAGGCCTGGCGCAGTGGCAAAAGCATTTGCTTCCCATCAATGTGGCCCGGGTACAATTCCCAGACTCAGAGTCATACATGCGTTGAGTCTGTTTTCTCCTCTCCTCAAAACCAACGTTTGATTTGATTTGCATTAATTTGCTGATTTCAGTTTACAGTGTCCCCAATTATAGTATTCCGGCACTAAAAGACCAGGCATTTAAGTTCCTTTCCTTTCCTTTTTCAAAAATTTCCAGAACAGTAGAGTATGTCTGATTGTCAACCTGGTTGCAATGTGAATGTTCATTTTGGATATAATCTATGTCATAACGTTTGCTTTGGTTTGTGTTAACCTCAATGGTTTGCAAACAAATGCTTGCAAAGCTCAATTGAAATCGAAGACAGAACCACTTTGCCGTGTTATTTTTAGCTTCATAAACTGAGTTAATATTGTGCATAACAAATAAGATAAGCTAACCATTAGTCATCCATCATAATCTACCTGTCTCTTGACACTTCAACTATGGACACCCCTGTTTCCTTAGCTCCACTCAAAATTGCATGTGAAATAGGTGAAGCTCCTTTCCACTGAGGCAGCAGAGATGGATGAATATTGATAGAACCACTGATTACAGACAAAACATATGCACTTTCATTTATTTAGTACGAGCTTTGACAATAGGGATGGAGCACTTAACAAAACAACATTCATTTAGCCCTTTATTATGGAAGTGTCAATTATTGATGTTAATAGATTTTATTTGGTTAAAAACTAAGTTATCTAGAAAATCAACAGAAGTACATTGTATAAAATAGGATGACCTGAGTTGACTCAGTTGGTGCAAGTTAGTTGAGAATTGCACTACCATGCAGAAGATTGTGAGTGAGGAGAAAGCAATGCCTTTGTAATCACCGCAAATAATGGTTAAGGTTTTGGGTTAGGGTTTTAGGGTTAGGGTTTATCTCTATCTTTCTCTATCTTTTGAGTAACTCTATTGAGTATAGCAAGATGCTAGGCTTTAATGATACAAATTAAGAATCTCCAGGCAAAAGTTGACCCATGCCGCCATGTTCTTCTGCAACCGAGAAATCGAAAAGCTTAGAATTCCTTGGACTGGAATGTGTTCCATGCGGCTGCATTACAAGAGATTTCAGCAATTAAATGTACTTTAGAAAAAATTGCTGATAAAGTTGAAGAACATTCACTTGCGATTGAGGAAATTCAGACCTACAGCTACCGTTTTAATGTATAACCACTTGTTGTACCTCAACTTTCGACAAGCGAAACTGCCCCGCAGACAACTGTATTGTGTGTGAAGATATTCAACAAAATGGGTGCTAATGTCCCCATCCATGAGATCGACATAGCACACCGAGTAAAGCCACGAAATGCTTCAAGTAGGCCGAAACTTATCATCTGCAAATTCATTAGACGGCTAGTTCGAGACGAAATTATGAACAGAAGAACCGAAGTTTCTCAAATAGTCCCCAAGATGTTGGTCTTCCGGAAACTTCAAGTTTTGCAAATGTAATGATGGTAGATAACTTAACTCCTAAGACCCAGGATCTCTTTAATGCTGCGAAGTCTTTTAACGTGCACCATAAATTCAGTTTCTGCTGGATCAAGAGTGTTATGGTTTATCGCAGGAGATACATGACCTAAACCTGTTTAATTTAAACACTGAATCGAACGCAATCCAGATCGAAACCTAAATACTCAACCTATCCAGTGTAAATATTATTCACCCCATAGTTTTAGTCAGACTTTTCTAGAACAAAAAATCCATGTTATCCAATAACTCATTTTTTTCTTTACTGCACAATAATGTAAGAAATTTGCGCCACAATATCGATAATAGACCATTTTACAGTTGTGGCTAAGTTACCAGGCCAAGCAATGGAAGCGAGGCTGCCGGTGACCCTGTTTTGATACAAACCTTCATGCTTTTGTAATGTTAATATGGACTAATTAGCGTTACAACAACACAATTTACATGATGAAAGTAGTGAGGTCTGTATCAATGCAAGGTCACCGGCAGCCTCGCAGCCATTCATAGGCTTGGTCGCTGAGCAAACAACTGTAAAATGGCCTATTTCCAAGTCCAGTTACTGCACAAAATTGAATTGAAGGCTCTATGCACAAAGACACCACTTAGCAGGGGAGTAACAGGCAAGACTTTTACCGACACGGAAAAAAAAAAAAACAAATGCCACCCTTTTTCCGACTGGGATTGCCATACTGGCAACCCAGTAATAAGCGTTGCGGCGTTCATTTGAGTAAATAAAGTACATTAGCAGTGAAAAGCTGCTTCTTTACTTGGAATTGGCAGTTGGATGGACATCATGGAAAATAAATCAGAAGCAGAAGATAATCTCTCTCAAGGAACGAACGGACTTAAGGCAAGTCAAAATCCAGAAGATTTAGGATCATCCGTAGAAGTCGAAGATGAAGTCGACGAGCTAGAGGAATTTGATACTTCTTTATGATAAAGAAATCTCTTCCCTAAACACTGAAGCGCTAAAGGCAGAGTTGGATAGACGAGGACTAAAGAAGAGTGGAAACAAGCGCACATTGGAAGAAAGACTTTGGGCAACAAAGATCTCTGAACATATCTCCCAAGCGGTCGGAAACGACAGTAAAACTTCGCAAGTAAAAGAGAAATCAGTTAAGGCACAGTTACTTATCCAAGATCGTGAAATAATTTCTTTTATTGAAGCCAAAGTAAGGGAAATATGCTGCCATGAAATCGAAAAACTCAAAGCTGAAGCTAGTGAGTCTTATGCAAATGAGACCATAACATCCCTTCAGAGAGAAAATGACATCCTTAAACAAAGGCTACAGGAGATGGAATCTGGGTTCGCTAGTATGAAAGATGAAGCGAATAACCTAAACAATGAAAACAAAAGCCTGATGTCAGTAATTAGGCTCCTAAATAATGAGCTGCAAACTGCATTGAAAGCGGATGAAAGTTATCCCGGAAGTGTTAATTACAATCAAACGACAAATACAGTCAAGCCCAACAAGACAAAGAGATCACAGAACAAAAGGCAGAAAGAAAAGAAGAGCACACAAGAGCAGAAGGAAGCGCCAAATATGCAAATAGAACAACCACAAGCTGAGCAACTTACAACTCTTCTGATTGGTGACTCCATGGTCCAAAATATTCGAGGACGGAAACTAGGGAAAGCTGTCGGCCACAGAGTTGTCCTAAAGCCGTTCTCTGGAGCGAATACCAGAGCCATGAGTGACCACTTAAAACCTAATCTAGAGCTCAATCCGGATCAAGTTATTCTACATGTAGGGACAAACGACCTTAAAAAGAAAGAGCCACAAGAAGTTACCGAGGCGATTGTGGATCTAGCTAGACAGGTTGAAAGATCATCCGATGCTAAGGTTGTAATTTCAGGTTGTAATTTCAGAGCTTGTCTGTAGAAGGGACAAGTTAAACGAGCAAGTGAAAGCGGTTAACAAGCGCTTGAAGAGGTACTGTCAGCAGAATGAATGGAAGCTAATTCAACATAACAACGTAGGGCCATTATTCTAAACACGGCATTCATGGAAAGCAGCTTTTATTTTTTCATATTAAGTACGATAGTTAATGTAGTTTACACAGTTTTATCTACACTTGGTTTTAAATTTTTAATTGTACATACGGTTTTATATTGCTCATGAATTGTACCGTGGTTAACTTAAGATTAAATAAATAATAAATCTTAAGTCGACTCTTAAAGCTCTACACTTTAACAGTGTTCATCGCGATTGCTACATAGAAGGCTCCATTTCTTCAAACAACGTCCAGATGAATCAGCTTGTTAATGGGACGTAACAGTGAGTTCTGCCCAACTTGGACTTTGGCAACTCGAACATGATTGTCCTTCCCTTGGGAAATTTCGCTGATTCTACCGAGCGGCCAGTAGACTCATGGCAGGTCACTGGCTATGGCGAGCACAACATCTCCCACTTTCGTACATTTTGGCCTGGTAGCCATTCCTTTAGCCAACGACGCCAGAAATGTGAGATGAGTTCTTGGACTCTCCGCCATCGTTTAAGACGTGTTTTTCCTCTGCCTTGGATTGTGATGAATGGTCCCCCATAATCAACAGCTGTCTGGGCAAATGCTCTCATCGAGAATCGACGACGTAATTTAGGGAGTGGACCCATCACTTGCGAGGCAGCTTTTCCTTTTCGTTTTTTGCATCCATTGCACTGGTTTTCCCATTCTCTAATTTCTTCTTTTCCTTTTCGTTTTTTGCATCCATTGCACTGGTTTTCCCATTCTCTAATTTCTTCTGTGGTTAGTTCCAGCCGCATCATTTCCAAGCTCATGGACCCAAGTCCACGTGAGAGAATAATGGGATATCGAACATCAAAAGGTAAAAATTCTGTGTACTGCAGTCTTCCATCACAACGAATTATTCCATCTTCGCCCAGTCTTGGAGTGAGTTTAACCAGCTTGCTTGACTTCGCGATCGGCTTTCCAGATGTCAGTGCGCGGTACTTCTCTGGGAATAATTCCTTTTGTACTTCTTTAATAATTCACTCTCTAGTGGACTCAGTTCTCCCTCTTTATGGACTTTTTATGGTAACTGAAAGTTTTGTACGAAGCGAAGTATCCATGCGTGGACCCTGGTTAATCTGGTCCAACTAGAAAATCTTGTAGGATCTAGGCGCCAGTCTTTCTCTGTGGGCTTAGTTGTCATCGAGAAAAGAACGATAGGAACTTCATTTCTGTTAGCAGATCTCTTCAATTCTTCATCAGTGGAGGAGTTGCTTTCCACTTTATTTCTTGGCCACAATTGTTCAGTTTCTGTGAGAAATGATGGTCCATGCCACTATAACGTGTTCTCAGCGAGCTGTGTAGCACTTGAACCTCTAGAGCACAGGTCTGCTGGATTGGGGCTGGTCGGTACATATCGCCATTGAAAGGGATCTGTCTGAGCTTGAATTTCACCAATACGATTTGCTACAAAGGGTTTGAAACACCACAAAGTGTTGGTGCTGTCACTCCAAAAGATGGCACGACCAATTGCCATTTGTAGAACCTTCGATACAAACTGAGCAAGTCTTAGTGCCATCACAGCCGAAGATAGTTCTAATCTTGGTATACTCATTATCGCCAATGGAGCAACCTTGGTTTTGGAAGCGATAAACCTGGTTTCCACGACTCTATCTTGACGAGCATTTCTTACATAGGAGACAGCACCAAATGCATCCTTCGAGGCATCTACGAACGTATGGATGGTCTTTTTGCAGACAACGATGCACTTGTACGTTTCTCAAATCTTCTAGTTCGCTAAGCCACTGCTGCACTTGCTCCGCCAGATCTCCGTCAATACCTTCGTCCCAGTCCAATCCACGAGTCCACATGACTTGTAACAGTATCTTGGCTCTGATAGTGTAGGGCGTTACGAGACCAAGAGGATCAAATAGGGTTGCTACGTTCTTCAACACATTTCTTTTAGACAAAGGAAGGTCAGCTTGGGGAGGTTTGGTCTTGAATGTAAACACATCAGCTAAAGCGATCCAAAGCACTCCAAGAGTCTTCATTGACGAAAGATTTTTATGATTGAAGTCAACTTTGCTGAGACGATCTTCTTGGGGCACTTCTTTCAAGACGTGGGGAGAATTGCTGAGCCATTTTCGGGCATGCATACCGGTCTTCTTCCAGAGCTGTGATAATTGACGATACAGGTCAATAGCATTCCGCTCATCGACGGTATAATCCATCAAATCATCCATGTAGGTGGATTCAAGGACTGTTTCTGCTGCAGCTGGAAATTGATTCTGGCTTTCGGGCATGCTCTTGAATTGTGAACTGAGCTTCAAATTGTGCAGATTTTTTGCCTAGGACGACTCGTTCGAACTCGTAAACTTCAGGTTTTCTTTTCATATCCAACTCCCTCCACAGGAAACGGAAGTATCAGCAATCCGGGGGAGTACATCTGGCTGATGTCGGCTACGAGGGCTATCGGGTTTCGTCTGAACCAGAGAAGAATGTCCACCAGATCATTCTGAAGCTTTGGTCCTGGCAAAATCTCGTCGTTGAGGGAAACTCCTTTGTGGTTGTCTGTTTCTCTGGGCGGAAGACTGGGAAATGAGGTAGAAGCCATCCAGGAACTTGTTTCATTTCGTTGTCTGGCAACTTTCGGACGTACCCCTGCTGAAGATACGACGTAATCGTTGCTGGATAGTCCTGTTCCATTTATGGGTTCTTCAGTAACTTCAGCTCGGTGTTTTCTAGACGTTTCAATGTCATGGTGTAATTGTAAGGAAGCACAGGTCTTTCATTCTTCCAGGGTACTTCGAGTTCGTATCTTCCATCCACGAGCTTTAGAGAATTATGAACCTGGCTGAGTACTTTCTTCTTTCTCATCGGGTGTTAGAATTCCTCGTTTGTCGACATTTCCACTACAGAGTTCTCTACCTCCCAGAATTTCTTCAAACTTGTATTGATCTCGTCAAACACGTTTGGGCGCACAAAAAATGTGGACAAAAAACTTGCTCTTTTGTGGCAAAATCCTTTGGAACCGCTTGGCCTTCTGATACAGGTCCACCCCGGTGGTCAAAGCCTTGCTTCTGGTCCCTTAGGGTCTGGTCCACTAAGGTAAACTGTTGAACTGTGTAGAAATGAGTATTCCACTCCAATCAGAATGTCAACAATCGGATCTTTTGCAGGTTCAGGAAACTTAATGGATGAGAGATACGACCATTGGTCCTTGTAGAAGTTCCAGTTCACCGCCTGGTAACTGCCAGTAACGTTCCTGGGACACGTGCAGACATTTCAAATGTAATCTCCACAAGCATGGTGTCAAAAGATTCCACCGTCTCGTTTAACACTCTCACTGTCACCCTCTCATAAGCAGACTGAAGACCAAGGGGAATGGCAATTTCTTCATTAAGAAAAGTTCCTGTACTTGCATCGTCAAGGACTGCATTTACTTTGACCTTCTTTCCATTTCCTTCGATCGAAACAGGTACCGTTCTTAAAGAAACCAATTCTGAGGAAGAGTGTTTCTGTAAGGTTGCTGTGTGAGCCCGCTGAATCGAGCTCTCCCCCTCCATGGGCACGTTAGTTGCAACACCTACACCTTCCTGCTTAATGGTTGGAGTTTCTGTGGAACTTGGAATGGTTGGATCGTCTTCAACAGCAGGTACACGCCTGGTGGAGTTGTTTGTGGCTGTAGAAGGATTCGGTGGTTGGCGAAAGAATAGTTGAGACCTTCAAGTGTAGCGGCTACCTTTCCCACTAAACATGATTCCAGTCGAAGCATTTTAATTTCTGAAGATTCGAACCCTTTGTCCACGCAATTGGAAAATGCAGTCCCGAAACGTTCAAACTTGGTTTTATCGGCATTAAACTTTGGTACAGTGATACGCTTCAAATGGTTGCGAGTTCCAGCATCCACTTTTCTTTCTGGAGATTTGGAGTAAAGGAAACGTGACGGATCCGCTTGCTAAGCGAGGTTTGCGGGGGTCTGGGCAGGAGTTATCGTTCGCTCTGGAAATCTTTCAGCTTCAAACGTTCGACAACTTTGTCCGCGAAACCAGTTTTGCAAATTTTCTGTTTCGAAACTCTCCTTATCTGACACTGGTTTTACTGTACGCTTTGCGGATTCTTTTAATTTGTCTCCGACTTCTTGAAGAACTTTTCCAACGCGCGACTGGTAAAGATCCATGTCAACTTCCATGTCATCAGCTTTTCTATGCTCTCCACGTGTTCGGTAAACTCCTCGCAACTGTCATAATGCATCAATCAATTCCAGCGGTGCCCATCCCCCCCCCCCCCTCCCGGGCAACCGCGGGGCATTTGCTGAAGTAGTCAGTCCCAGGAGTGGGGCATTCGCAATTTTATCGCGGCCCCGTGGCTGGGCATTAGCCTACCCCGGGGCGATCCCCGGGCATTTGACACACCTGTTTTCGAATTAACATGGAAGAGTTTATCGGAAAAGACGAGGCCTTCGTTAAAGACTGGCTAGTCTGTCACGGACTCGAAAAACTTGTGGATGTTTTTAAAGGTATGTTTTCTCAATTTAAGGTATTTCTTCATTTACAGTTGTAAGCATATGAATATGTAGAAGCGACAAGGTGAACTAATATCACAAAACAATTACTGACGTGAAGACTGCGTAAACACGACTACTTCGCATTTTGCATTCAAAACTAGCCTAGCAATTTTTAAATTCATGAAAGTGGAGTTAAAGTACAGAAGGTTTGGGAATTCAAATGATGCGATCTTCAAGACAGATCTTGCGAGCGTAAAATGCGATGAAAGATGATTTAAGATGTCTTGATTCTTGACAGACAAAGTAGCCTGCGAATACAGGCGCCTATTGGCTATTGGAAGGCGACGATCCCGGGGGCGGGGCACTTGCCCTCTTTCTTCGTCCCCATCCCGGGGCATTTACACAGCTGATGTGTCCTCACCCCGGGGAATTTGCCCATTTAAAAAAAAAAATGCTAATGCCCGGGGGTTAGCCCGGGGAGGGGGGGGGGGGTGGGGATGGGCACTGCTGGAATTGACTGATGCATGATGCCGAATATCTTCTTTTGCCTTCACCAGTCTGTCTTGCGCTTAATTTGAGTGCAGAGCGCGTCCAATTCAGAGTCGGCCTTTCGTTTCTCATCTTTGATTTCATCCAAACATGCACCGTCTTGAGGAGACAAATTCGGGGTCGGTTTTCCCTGTCGACCACGAGATCGAAGTCTTGGCATCTTATCCTGAAAGCCTTGTCCTGGCGGGGTCGCCAAATGTTTCGCAGAACATGTTAACTTTTTTATTTTTCCGTAGCGTAATCTTCGTAATCTCCCAAAACAACAACTGCAGCACTATAGCAAATATGCTGACTCTACCCTGGATAACAAGAGGCCTTAGGATTTCAATTAATAAAAATAATAAACTTTTCTTT
>NC_090874.1:69344710-69354710 GCF_036669935.1 Montipora foliosa
AATAGGGATATTATGGTTTACAGAAAAATCTCTTACAGTGTCCACAGATTCGCCATTCTGAATTCAAATTACAAAATTATTATTTATACATGTAATAGGAATGTCCTAAATTACACGTCTTAAAATAAGTGTCCAGTTGATAATATCAAAATCCTTACAGCCAGCAAGTGCCTTTACTGTACTTTTTGTTAGTATTCAAAAGGCATGAAATAATGTAACTTAGATATAATAATAAACTCATTAACTGTTATTTATGCAGCTCTTACTCAACCTGATCATCTTATTCTAGTCAGGTGGATGGGTTTAGAAAACCAATGAAAAACAAGTTGAAAACCATGGCATGTTTGGAAATAATTTCAAATACGGATGCAAATTTTCTTAATCATTCTGCATATTTCCAACGACTGAACATTGTAATGTGCAGATCATAATTTCTTTTAAAAGACCACCTGGTTTCAAAGTTGCTACTTTTGGAAATCGGGCTTTTCCCCACTCTTCAAAAACACAAGCCGCCCATTTGTTTTTGTATCGCGTCAACTTTGGAATTGCAGTGACCTGCTTCTTGTGGGTCACTGTCATTGTCATCTTGAGCTAAGTACGAAGAAACTTGTGCTACGGGAACCAATACACAGGCACCGTGGAAGAGGATGACCGAATACCAGTCACGACACATTGAAGAGGGACACTGGTGCTGCTGATAACAAGGAGCTACATGTAGCTTCACTGATGGCTGACAAGAAAATCTGGGGGAGCCGTGTGGTTGCCCGCCTGAGGGCAACCTAGTAGTAGTAGTAGTTTCCTCATCCTCAATGGTTTTTGGTTGTCGAAATTGGTATTCTGCCATCTTCGAGAGCAACATGCTTACTCAGAACTCACGATATAACTAGTAACAACGTGGAATACGAATACATGTACAAATGAAATTCAGTATTATCAGCAGCCAGCATGCAGCAAGTACGTGACAAATTCACATTCCGCTTAACCTAGAAGAAGAAGAAAGAAGAAGAAGAAGAAAAACAACAACAACAACAACAACAAGAAACAGGTGAGCATACTGCGACTAGTGGGGTGCCGGTGCATATCCATAACAGGAGAACTGAACGTATGATCAAGAGATTTGATAGTCAACCGAAAAGCATGTTATTGTCCAAATGGCTTGGTGGCATTTCTTGGCAGAAGAGGCTAGGTTCCGTTGGGGAAGATGAGCCTGGGGCTACTTTCAACCCCAATGACAAGGAAAGAGCCTTTTGAAAGGCATTAGGCCAGTGTTGCTGAAAGTTTTGATCATGGTGGGGAAGGAAAAAGGTTGATTGGGTGACTGGGAAAGGTTGAAAGACTGGGAGAGCTGTAGGGAAGAACAAGTTAGTGTAAGTGGACACATGAGGAGAGCAAGGTCTTGTGGGAGTGTTTCATCAGGAGTGGTGGGAAGAAGACAGGAGGGTATAATTATCAAGAAGGTGAAGGTTTGAGTGCACATGAAGAACTAAGTTTCATCTCACAATTGAGATGGGTGAGATTGAGAAGATGGTAAAGGATGAGATTGGAAAGGAGGATGGTGCGAATCAAGAGAAGAGGGTGACCAGTGAAGCCAAGTGGAACGAGATATTTGGAAAAAGTGATGATGAGGAAGAGTTCATGGGAGTTGATGCTGAAATTTGTCATAGGGTAGTAATAATAATTACTGATAAGCTTAGCTAGAGCTATACCTGGTAACCCAATGTTGCTAATGGCTAGGTTATTGAGTGTGCATAGTGAAGTGCATATTGCTCACAGACTGCATAAGGAGGTTTCAGAGCTATGTGGTGAGGGTGTCAGAGCATGGGAATATTATAGAGATCTGGTGGGATATAACCGTCAAGACAACACAGAAGATGGAACATAACATGATCTAGGATCGAGCGGCTCAGGAGTGAACATTTGTCGATTTCTCAGTGCCTTGGGACAGGAGTGTTATGACTGAAGAGGATGAATTAATCACCAACTACTCTCCTCTGGCAAAGGAAATCAGACAGATTCATAAGGTGTCAACAAAGATTGTGCTGGTGGTGGTGCGTTGTTTGGAAGTAGTGTATATGGTTGGTTGGAGGGTTTTTTGAAAGATCTTTGGATACCAGATTTTTGTTGAGAGGAATACAGTGACTGTCCTAGTCATATATTGCGACCACCCTAATCCCTAATCCTCCGGAAGATGCTCAGTCTCTAAGCCCCAGGGTCTGGGCCAAGGAATTGCAGTATTTACACCTGCAGAGCCTGAATACTACTCCCAGGTTTTTCTGATCACAGAAAGTCATGATTCTAATAACAAAGGTTTTCGATAAGCAATTAAGAATAAAAAGCAGCGATATAAAAAAATGATGTTTCAACGGCTCCATGCCATCATTCTCAAATTCAAATTTAAAACATTATGTGAGTTCATAATTTACATGTAGTTAAATGTACGTGTAAAAGTCTCAGTGCATATGGATTGATAAATAATAAGAGAAAATAATATAAAATAAAATTCCAAGCGTGGTGTGCTTGAACTGTCAAATAAAAAGGTTTTATTAAATGGAGTCAGATTGAGTGTTAAGTGTTGGTTTTTGTTTTTGATGAAGAGCATTTCATAAACCAGACAATCCAGCTTCCGATGGCATTTCTTGAGGATTGTAAACTGGTCACCGAGATCTTTGTTCCTCAGATTGTGTACGTTCTGTAGGTGTTTACCAATGACAGAATGCTTCAGTATGCGCTGAAATAGGTATCAGCATGTATAGCCAACATTCAATCTGCATTGCACGGATCACATTTTCATTCATAAACAACACACTGTTCATTAATGAGGGGTGGTTTGGGTTTAAAATAATGTCACTTTGATCTCATCAGCAATTAAAAATAAGTCAACTGAATCCTGATTGTACCCTTTAAAGATCAGCAATCAGGCTCTCCAAAGTGGCTCCACCAGTAAAGGCATAATGAGCATATTAACATGCTTGTCGCTGAGATAAAGACAACTCAGTTAACTTTAATTGCCAGCTTTGTTAACCTAATTGGTTACCGGTACATTCTCACTGATGCTCCTCTCAGTATTCTGATGAAACTAATTTCATTCTTAATCTAGTGCAATCAAAAGAATGCAAAAGTGACCCAGTCTAAACCTACTCAATTCAATTTATATTTGACAGTACTAAATAACTTACCTTGATAATCCTGCCTCTTCTTCTTTCTGGAGAACAAACTACATCAACCAGTTTCACAATTGAACCTGAACCTCTAAAGCAAAGAGAAATGTAAAATGTATTGTAGTTTCACCATTTAATTATTTGCTTCAAACAACACTTCATTGATCAAGTGATTATTTCAATTTAGGGAGAGACCTCCTGGTCTGAGGTTGGTTGTGTGCAATGTGCAATTTGTACCATTGACCATAAATTTTCACATTCCCCATAATGCACTATTGTTTGTCCCCCAAATTAATTGCATCAATCGTACTGCATATAATTATTCCCAAGAGCATTTGAAAACAATGGTTTATGCAAAATTTGGCAAGACAAACAATGGGCGTTACTAAAGACAGGGACCAAAACGGAACCGAAATAAACCGAATAACACTGGAATGAAATGAAATAAACCAGAAATGGTACCGGAATATACTGGAACGAGCCGGAATGACAACGGAATCAGGCAGAATGACACCCAAATAAAGCAGAATGTGGTGGAATGAACCTGAAAATGCCAAAATTTGACAGGCATTTCCGCCACTAAATGAATAATTATTTGTTGTGGAAGTAATGGGCCGTTGCTAAACACAGCAACGGAATGGAATATACCGGAAAATGCTGGAACAAGATGAAATGACTCTGGAATATAACCGAATGACACTGGAAGGACATGGAATGAACAAGAATGATACCGGAATAATTACTGAAACAAGGTAGAATGACAACAGAATAAGGCGCCCCAGATTCTTGATGTAAATATATTATCAACGATCGATCTTTTTTCTGTGCTTCTGACTTCTTTCTTTAAACAAGGAAACACTGCGTTCAGGTTTGATGGCATTATTGCCAACAATCGGGAAGGGAAAAAGAGTTTTCCGGCAGTTTGTGCAAATCTATTTCCATATATCTCCATCATGTGTGGGTCGTGGGAAGCACGCAAGCAGGAACGGTAATTAGTTTGTGGGTCGCTGAACTTGATTGTGATTGGACAATACACAATTGACTTGTCAGAATGAAATAAAAATGTTCACCGGTTTTCTGACTCGCACAGTGAAAGCCGCCTCCAAGATCCACAGACAACAATTAGAATGACATTCTGTTTCTCTTAGTTGCTACTGTATTTGTTCACAAAAAAAATATTACTTCCACAACAAATATTTACTCATTTAGCGACGGATATACCTTTCAAATTTTTCTAATGACTCGGATGTGCTCCAAAACATTACAAAAGGCAAAAACACATGCAATTCCCTTAGGGAATCACGTGACACTACAAAAGCTGACTGAAACAACTGAAAATCAGTCGACGCATTTTCAGGTTCATTCCGCTATTTATTTGTGTGTCATTCCGCCTCATTCCGGCTCGTTCCGGTATATTCTGGTACCATTCTTGTTCATTTCGTTTCATTCCCGTGTTATTCCACCTCATTCCGGCATATTCCGGTCTATTCCCGTACATTCAGTCCCTGTGTTTAGTAACACCTGGCAAACAAAGCGTACTATGGGAAATGTGAAATTGGTCAATTCAAGGGCATTGATTTGAGTCATGAGGGGAGACGACTAAAAGGTTAGGGATAGAAAGGGAAGAAGATATGGCAGCATAAAAGTAGAAATAATAACAATGATAATAACAACAGAAAGGTGATGTTGATTTTCTTTTGGATAAGGCCTCAAACTTCAAGGGCTTTGTTCAAAGTGTTCCTCTCAACTTTGTTTCTCTCAAGTGCGACCGCAACCAATGTCGGGACCAGGGGCTTGGGACCTGGGATGTGGGGATCGAAGGAGGACGATCGAAATTTGGGTATCAAAACACATTTTCAGATAAAGCATTTCAAGAAAACGAATGAAAGTACATTCTGATATAAAAAGGAAGACACCAAATGCTTTCAACTCATTGACCCCTCAGGTGCTCCACGACGCCCCCGGCCAGGTTGACCCTCACGAGTGAAATCGTCTGGCGTAGGACAGAGTCTCACTCCCAGGAGTCCATGGGTTAATCAATTTTATTCCAAATTCGGATTTGCATGTGAATAGATATGCCTTGTTCTTCAAACGATGCCGAAAATTAATAGTGGTAGGGTATTCTGAAGTCTTCAGAATACCCTGCCACTATTAATTTTCGTCATCGTGACTCGCTCCCCAAATTCAAACCCGTAATAAAAATTATTACCTCACCGGCTATTTTCAATCAGAGCCTTCAGCGAGGATATCGCAAATCGATCCGTTCCAAAAAATAAAATTCGCCATGGAAGTCCAGAGGTTACCTTCCCGATTTGCAAAAGTTTTGTTAAATGCACCATGTCTCTTTAGTCTTACTCAGCACGTCATATTTTTTCCTTGAATACCGACTTTTCCCGACCGATTTCGCTCCGACAATTTATCGAGTCGATAAGTAATTACCCATGATGCAGCTCCAGCAAAAGCTAAAAACTGTGGTGTTAAGATTTCGTATAAATTATGTTATTTGTTTTCCAGATTTTTACCTCCTAGGAAAATAATGTACCGGTAAAACGTTCATGTTTTCCCAGTTCTCTAAGGTTTGTCTCAGAATTCATGACATGCATGTGGTTGCGCGGTGAAAGTAATTGTTTTCCGGCAATATATTACTTTCAATGTTACAAAGGTTAGGCTAGCTAATGGAGACGGAAACGGGCTTGAATTTAGAACCAGGTAGGATCACGCAGAGAGCATTATTTATTCATTTGTTTGTTTGAAATTTATGCTTTTGTATTTTATATATTGATGCAACTTAACGGAATTAGAAAAGTGGTTATGTTTAATACATTTAAGTCTTATATGCAAAGCACACATCTTTGGTTGAAAAGCTTAACTGACTTTTGTTTACAGCGAAAGGGACAAGCTCGTATAAAGTATCAATAGGCAACACATCAGCCAAGTCAAAGATCAAACCAGCACCTATAGACGTAAGTAGGAACTCTGACGCTCCAAAAGGACAAGTGCAATGTCCTGCAGTTAAATTCCAGGAATATTTATGAGGTTCATCGGAAAAAATGAGGTTATTTTAAGTCTTATGAAGGTTGCTCAAGGTAAATCTTTGTCTTTGGGGAAGTAGTGGTAGTTATTGAAGGTATTTTGGAGATAACGTCAATGTGGGGGAAAATCTTTACCATAGGGAAGAAATTTTAAAACGATCACAAATGACCACACGATGAAGCACAATACTGTATTTAGCATATTACGTACATATGCGTGACAGAATGTTGGCCTGATACGTTCAGGTTGATTTTGTCTCAAATTCCTTTGTGTAGTTACAGATATGCTGTGCAGTTACAGATATGCTGTGTATTTCGTCCACTAACATTGTCAAAATTGCTGTTATTTGCTTGCTGCCAAGTTTGTTGTAAACCATTCATTCAGTCATTCAGCTCGCATGCTTATTCATTCATAATATTGCCGTTATCATAGTTTTCAATGCTACTGTGAGTGTGATGGAGAAGCTTACCCCATGAAGAATTAAATTGTGGCTAGCTTTTATTGTACTTTGAAGCTAAAATGTTACAAGATTTCATGGTAGCAAATGTGACATTATTTTTTTCTGTAGTATGTCACGTGAGTGAAACATTCACTGAAAATTGTCAACATGCATAGTTAAATGGTTTGTTAAATGCTGTAATTAGAGGACTCAGGCGTTTTGCTTTCTAAACGCCATGCATGTGATTGTTGTGGATCACTTCTTTGAAATTTTTAATTCCAGCTTAATTCTGATCTTACTTGTATTTGCTATTGTCTTGCTCTTAATTTCACACAAAATTCATACCAGAAAGTTAGGGTTAGTAAATGTCATGTAGATCTGATGCAAATATTGTACAGTACAGGCCACAGGAATGGCAGCACTTCCATGCTTGTAAAATGCGAGCAATATGGAGGATTTACACGCATACATAAGCGAAACACAAGTATAAATATTTACAATGTACATCAGCTTTACATGCACCTGCAAATGCAAATTGAGTGTAGTTTATCTTTTGTTATTCCTACATGCAAACTGCATGTATTTTTCCCACACAAAAGTACACAAATTAAGTGTGCATTCAGTTGAGATCTAGTGATTTATCTTGAAATTTGGATCTTTCAGATTTCCAATCGAACACAAAATTCAAAATCAGATTTCCCTACGGATTTCGGTGATCGAAAATCCATGACGATAAACTTCAATGAATAAATTCCGTGGCAAAACCAGTTTTCGGGTCTTAATGTTATTTGTGTTTGATTGGAAATTTCTGCGCCTTGACCAATCTGTCCCGAAAATTGAAATAAAGGAAATGCACCTACAATACCAGTTATTTTTTATAATTCAATAGTTTTCTCAAACATCAACAAATAACTAATTTCGTTGACAAGAAACAGAGTGTATATTATACATTGTATTCTCAGCCGCAAACTCAACCCACAGAAAAAAAACCTAAACGTAACTCTTTTGATGAATAAACCTAAATTTGGTTTGATACAGCTCTGTAGGTCTATAGTTGTCTTGAAAACTCTCACATTAATCAGAAACTAGATACCGGGTACACGTAAAGTGCAATGGAAACGGTCTGCGAATCCAAGATTGCATTCTCATAAGCGGTGGTCAGATTGCTTTCTCTCGCGAGGCTTCCCATTTTCAAATTTTGGCCACAGCAGCTTTACAGGTAATATTAATTATTAACTTCTAGTAGCTTCTTCAATGCGACATCAAGAAAACTTTTCAATCAGTTGGTCTTGCAAATTTTTTTTCAAATCTTCTCCAAAATTGCATTGATGGGCTTGTTTCCCTACATGTAAGCAAATCATGAATTTGTCTAGGGTTTTCCTTTGTGTAGGCACAAGTTGACAAAAAACATGTTGCTTGTACGGTACATTTGCCTCAATGCAAAAATGAGCATCCAGCTTTCAAAGACACACTTTAAGTACACTGTACATGTACATCTTCCTTCTCTTATTTGAGCGGTACAGGATCAGGTAGATCTTCATAAATATCTTGAACTTCCATGACAGCTACAGTGTAAATGAAGTAACTGAGCTTTTTTCCAGTTGCTTTTGTGGTTCCCTTGCCATCAATGTAATTTACATGTAGCTATTCAATCATTTCAACTGTCACCAAGGTTCCACCATTTGAGATGAAGAGCCCTTTAAATCTAAGGGTGGCAATGCTCTTTCCACCAAATTTGCCATCCTTGTCCCCAATTTTTAATGTTGTGCATGTACCACTGAGGTATTACCACAGTTCCTGGATATACTACATACAGTAACTGTATCGCTGGCCGAATACAATCATGTACGTATAAGTATGCTACAGGACAATTATTATTGTCACTTGAACCTAATGAATGGCCTGTTAATGAGTTAATTTAATGGACCAAGATTTACAGGGGAGTGCACATGACCTAAGCACAGTGTTCATTCACTTTCACCTTCACGCAGTATTTATGAATTACATGTATCCAAGAACTGTGTCATTCATCATTAGTAGTCATGTGTAATATCAGTTACATTGAATAAAAAAGTTAATCTGATCAGAAATATCAATTGATCGCATGAGTGTTAGAGGCACCATAATTATACCCCTCTTTTGTAATGGCACTATCTTGTTGCAGGGGTTTGTACAGTACCGTGCAAATGTAAGTTAAAGATAAAATAAAGCCGTATAAAATAGACAGGAAGAGAGACGTGAAAAATTAATCACGCGAAAACTCCTTTGTTTTCTCCACTCGAAAGTCTCTAAAATTGTCTCAAAAATTTCTTGAAAGCCCTCGAATGTCTTGAAACTCAACTCGAGCCTCGATCCTCGAAGTTTTCGAGAATCGAGGATTGAGAATCGAGTTTCGCAGATCGAGCTTGGAGGGACTGTCAACTTACATTTACACGGTACTGTAGATGCCTGGGCTAATCAATGCAAGGGGCGGTCACTCTTGTTTTTTACAAGGGTTTGAGTGAAAGTCAAGGTAGAGCAGCCGGCGGTGAGAGGCAAAATAATTTCTGACGAAACAGACGGCTAATTATACTGCTGGTGACGGCTTGTAATGAAATCCCTGTGTTGACAAGCCAAGAGCTTAGGGTGGGTATTGCATAAGTGTTAAAATTAATGATTTGCTGTTGCATGTTTTTATCCAAGATGTCTCGAACACAGTCTTTCACACCAAGTGATAAAGAGAAAGACAAGAATCCTTTGACCCCTCGAGCAAAGCTGGGTCATCGGCGGGTGGATGAGACTGGAGAAACAACGTACAAAAAGGTCAGTGGAATAGTTCAGAAGATGTTTATTAATTTAAGCAGGTACTCTTGAAGCTCTTGAGTTATCATAGATAAAGATAAAATGTAAAAATCATCCATCTCAAGTTATAAAAATAATACATGTAAAATTAATTAATTACCATAAACACTAGTAGATAAAGTGCACTTTTACATGTATGTGTAAATAAGTTTAGAAGATCAAGAGTAGTTAAAACCATTCTGGCAAAAATTCATATCATATTTTAGTTATTTCATTCTACAAACGTAATAAGTTAAAGTAACACCTGTGCCATCTTGGATAGATCATTCAATTTGCAGTCTGAATAAGACTCAGTAATCCTCCAAATTGCATATATATAGAACACACTGTAGTCAACTCTTTCTCCAGTTTTTTTCAAGTGAAAGCTATTTAAGGACATTCTTCCTACAGTGAAATGTTCTTCATTTCTCCCCTAGAGTTAAGTCATAAAGTATTTACTCTAAAATTGAAAAAAATTGGGGGGTCACCGACTTTGTTTGGGAGAAAATGGCAGTGGAAAAATGCCTTAATTTGATAAAGAATTCTGCGC
>NC_090874.1:69362210-69364710 GCF_036669935.1 Montipora foliosa
GTTTCATTTCCAAGGTATTATATTTTCATGAAATGCAATAACATTTGTAAGTGTGGTCAATGGCACTGAATTTTTGTAGTGTAGTTGGTAACACTGTAGTCGGTGACCAATGATTGGTCACTTTAAAATAGTGACTCATTCAGGAATTACGAATTTCTCTATGCCCTTGGGGTCTCTTTGACTTCTCAAGAAGAATTGAAGAAAACCTTTTCAACGACAGACGCCATTTTGCACACAGTGTCATGTGAAAGGTACATACAGTACTAGCCTGCGTAGCAAGCGTTCCTTTTCGACAAAAAGAGCTTCGAAACGATTTTCCGCAAACTGGCCGCGCGCAAGTTGGGGCAAGAGACTGATGGAACGCTTGCAAGAAGACCCCCTATTTTTGAAAAACGCTCACCTTTTTATGGTTGACTTGACACACGCTGATTGACGTCTTATTAATAACAAATTAGCCAATAAAAGATAACCATGTTAACACATGTTGGCTTCCGACAAAACAAACCAAGGCACCGAGGAAACACCGAGTGATCGACGCACTGCAGAATTTGCCAGTGTGATTTTAAATGTTAAATTTGTAACGGCAGCTTCTAAGCCGGGTACGACTGGTTATGTTTCTTCTGAGCATTTGTTTAAACCATTGAAAAGAAACTTACGGGCAAATTCTAGCTGATATTTGCAGAGCGGTTGGAATAGAAGTTATCGAAAACAACAGCCAATTTTCAGAACTTGTAAGCAATCCGTGCGCTCGTAAAATACGAAATTTAGAAACATATACTGTAAACTCGTACAGAGTTCGATGGGTAGTAAGTAAGGCCATTAAATGCAAATCTCCAGCAAAGCTGACCATGAAACCATTCAAATAGGTTTAAGTTTAGGGTTAGGGTTAGGCTAACCCTAACCGTAATCTTAAGTCAGTGCGACTTGCTGGCTATTTTGTTGGTGCAGAGTGGTTGACGAAATGGATCGTACTAAATCTCCTGGAAATTACAGGCAAACCTCCTCGCTAGTTTGATAATCCACAGTACGTTTTTGTCAAATCGTCACGAAATCGTAGATGAAATAGCAAGTAAAAGTGCTTTAAAAAATCGAGTAACTTTACAAAGGAGCCGCGTTCTTCTCACAATAATTAAGAGAAGATTTAACAGGCTGCGTAGTTGTCTGCATCTTGTCTCAATCCATGATATAGGACTCAAATCAAGGTACGCAGAGAATTTGACGAATTTCCTTGATCCTGAAACATGTGGATTCTGATAGTTCGCAGGCATTTTATTAATTCATCCTGCGTAAATAAAGTATCTTTTGCAAGCGAGCGAAAAGCTCACTTCAGTTCAGTCCAAACTTTTCGTTGACAATAAGCGCTGCCAAAGTTTTGTTAAATAACGATCGAATCTTTTGCTTTTAATGAATTACGGAAACGCCATAGTGGCTTCAGCTGACACGTAAATAATATTGAATTTCCCTTGATGGATATTGTCCAAGCAGTCCAGATTTTCATGTAAATTATAGGCTGTCATTCGCATAGAATTCACCTCAACCACTTACTTGATTGCTTATTATGCTTTGAAAATGGAGAAATCACGATGATACTCGAGAAGCCGGTTCTTCGTTTTAAGTTCTTTTATTTCACACTCCGCACATCATGACAAACATCTGAAAAATTAAGCTTTTTCCGAATCCTATAGGCAAAACGGCCATTACATCTATACAGTTAAAGAGATGGCGCATTGACAGTTCTTTTTTCGTTTTCAATGTAAAACCTGAGACCCGAGTGGCTTAGCTTCGACACATGATTCGAAACCTTCCACATCTTCCACCATTGCCTTTGTCACGCTAGAACTTGGGAGAAATATTTTGCTCCAGAATTTGTCACCTGTCAATCATTGTGACTGTGCCGCACCAATCAGAAGCCCCCGTTCGTGGGCGAACGGGTTTTTCAAAAATAGGGGGTCTTCTTGCAAGCGTTCCCTCAGTCTCTTGCCCCAACTTTCGCGCGGCCAGTTTGCAGAAAATCGGTTCGAAGCTCTACTGTCGAACAGGAACGCTTGCTACACAGGCTAGGTACATCCATGTACAGGTACATGTACAGGAATTTACTTCTGCATGATAATGTGAGTTGTTGACAGATGTAACACAGGATTGTTTTTCAAACACTGATAAACACCTTCTACAGATTTTCATACTCCATCCAGACAGTAACGTTTCAAACATGTTTCAAACAATTTTGAACACGTTTTAAACATAAATGCCCTTGAAATGCTGACTAGTTAGTTAAGCATCCTTTTCATCTGGACGGTAATTTCATATGTTCCTAAACGGTATCGTAGATCTCATGTGACACAGACTTCAAGAAGCAGTTCATGTTTCAAAATTCCGTGCATCGTGCTAATAGGATGTTTGATCAAATCCAATCGAAAGACCGATATTTTTTATCTATCGGAAGTCCCGATACCACTCATTCCGATGATCAGTGTTTAATTTTCCGACTTCATCGGAAAAG
>NC_090874.1:69369710-69372210 GCF_036669935.1 Montipora foliosa
CACAATCTTTTAACTTGTAGTGAACCTAGCAACCACTGATGTAAATATGAAGTAAATGAATGAAACTTACGTCTGGTCTGCAACGCTGCAGGTTGATTAACTGAACAAAGATGGATAGTAGACTGAGAAGACTGACTTGACGTTATCAATAGCAACCACACTGAAAAACTAAGCTACGGCAAGATAGTGTGATTACTTTACGCATGGGACAACCTAAACCATGACTTCCAAATGTCCGAGGAATTTTTGGGCAAAACCAACATGGTTGCATGCACAGATTATCTTAAGACAGGGTTCACTTGGCACTTAATTACTTGCTAACTGGTTTAGCGCTTGCTCACGAAATAATAACTAAAAACATGTGACCTCAACAAGGAGAATGTGTCTCTTCCTCCATGCTTGATGAGATTTTTCAAATTGCATGTCTTTCAATCAAAGTCGTGTGGATTGCAAAATAGCATCATTACTTTATATTAGTTTTCTTCTTTTAATCTTATTCTCACTGACCTAGGGCATTCTAACAAATCCCTCCAACTTAAAACTTGCTTAGTAATTTACCTTTCTCTTAGCTCTGATATGGGATCCCCAAGAGCTGCCTCAAGCATGTAGTTTTTTTTTGGGAAAATGCTCATCACTATTTTCTTTTTTGCCCCTTATCAGTGAAGGAACAAGGGAGACTCCTTCTCATCGTTTTAGTGATTTTAAGTTCAAAACATATTCCCCAGTTGCTTTTAGGTAAGTTTTGAAGTTCATACTACTGGTACAGTGTATTAGTGTTTTAGGATATGCAAGTTCTCAGAGTTTATTGTCTTCATGTTATCTACCGTATTTACCCGTGTATAAGTCGACCCCCCATTTTTGATGGCAAATACAGCAATTTCTTAATTTCTTTGTTAAATGTTCATGGGACACTAATCTTCTATTCTTCGATTTCTGGAAATGTGGATACACAAAAAAATCAGGGCCTCAAGAGCTTAATAGTTTTGTGGTTCCGCATCTGTTGTATATGCGGGCATTTTGTCCTTGAGTTTCGAAAAAGTTCTCAGAAAATTGAACATGTAAACCTCAAACTAACCTGTTTCGTTGTTCAGGATAAAGGGCTTTAGAGGATAAGCACAACATCACATAAGCAGGAGTCAATCTTTGAAAATAACTTGTGAACGATGCGAAAATGTGCAAGGTTTAATTGGTCCTTGACTTATAATTTCTCAAATGACAAACAAAACAAAACAAAACTCATAAACCAAACAATACGAAGTTTGCAAAAGCATTTAAGTCAGCCAGGTTTGAATAAAGAAGAAAAAACATTCATTACCAACCAGCATTTCCAGCAACACAAGTGACAATGCTTGCCCGCAAACATGTGGTATTGCGCCAGGTTACTAAGCCATTGAATGATCGTGTTTTATTTGAAGAAACAGAAATGCCAGAGCTTTCCGCATTTGGAAACGAGAATTTCCAGTGTCTTTTTCATATTTGTACTTGTGAGTATCTTCACCATTTAGAGTTGGACAAATCCTTTTTCATTTCAACTGGAATTGCTTACATTCGTTTTGAAGTCTTTTGTCATTCATTTTGAAGTCTTTTGTCAGCTTTTGTTCGTCCAAGACAACATTATTATGTTAATTTTGAATAAATTTCTTAGCTGGAACTTGGCTCAAAATCTTTGACCCGTGTATAAGTCGAGGGCGATTTTTGGAGCTTCTTTTGAGGCCATAAAAGGTCGACTTATACACGGGTAAATACGGTATTAAGTACCACAGACACAAATACATGTATAGTATTGCTTTGGTTTTCATTTTATTCAACCATATTTACAACTCAGTGATTCTTTATGATCATGTTCTTTCAGATATTTTCGTGATTTATTTGGAATGAATCCAGCTGAATTTATGGTGGGTACACTGGAGCTATAGGAACTAATTCAAATTTTCACTCTTTAAAGGCAGTGAATGTAAAGCCTGTACCCCAAATTCCTTTGAGCCATACATGTATTTCATTATAAAATTATTCTCTTTCCAAGATTTGATGTGGTCAAAAAGTGTGTTGGAGGAAAAGTCATTATTTTGTTTCATGGAAAATCCAACATTGATAATGGGGAGGGGGGTTTAGGTATCTCTAAAGTGATGCTACCTTCCCAACACTTGTCCATGATTGTAGCTTTGTTCATTTTTCCACAGGCATGTACTGTATTTAGGGTTAGGGTTAGGGTTAGGGTTGGGCAAAAGAAAAAGGGGAAGACCCAAAACTACTTGGAGGAAGACAGTGGAAACTGAACTTAGTGAGATGGGTTTGTCATGGGGAGAGGCACAGGCAATTGCGAAAGACAAGACCCGGTGGAAAAGAGACGTTGTTGCGGCCCCTTGCCCCATTGGGGGCAATAAGGACTAATATATGTTGTAGTTCAATTTGCACTTTGGTACAATTTTTTCTGAACTGGTACAATTTTAATTGTACTGGTTTATTTTTATCAACTGTCTAAAAAAGGGATTTTCTTTTT
>NC_090874.1:69374710-69387210 GCF_036669935.1 Montipora foliosa
TGCACCGAGGGCCACATGGTCATCAGTAACTCTACAATGTAGTTCACTGGCATGTCTTACCCTTGTAAAATAAGGGCCTTTACCTTAAAAGTTATATTTTGAGACTGGGTACATGTAGTTCTGATATGCACTGTATATGTATCACTATAAGCAAATGACTCCACCAAGCAGGCTCTTGGTAAACCTAAAGATCAGGCAGTCAATCAATCAGTCAACCTTTTTTGGTACCAATAATTATGAATTTATAATTTACTATAATTTATTTCTGTTCAATATGCACATGTATACGTACAATTCAAAATGAGCTGCATAGAATTACCTTAAATTTCAAAGCCCAGCTTGTTTTGTTTTTGTAGATTATTATCATATGGATTGCTATTAGGTAAAATAATGTTGGTTTGTTCTTTATTTTAAATACATTACTGTGCATTAAAAGTACATTACTGAAAGTCATTGCTGCATTTCAACACTCAAACAAGTTAAGAAAGAATAATGACAAAGCGTTTTTACTCTAAGATGCTAATAAAAGAAGGTTGGTTTCACTGGTCGCAAAATATCAAGGTGGAAAATTTCTGCTTTTGGGAGAGATTTTTAATATCAGATTATTTCAGTAAATCGCTGTAAGTACTTGGGGTCATGGATGCTACAGTGTACATGTATAACCAAAGGAATTGTTCAAAATTATTATTTTTTTTCCTCAGAATTTGAACCAGAACAAACGAACGCTGTTACCAAAGTTTTTTGGGTTGTACTGTTATCAGGTATGCCATATTAGTCCATGCAATTTAAGTTTAAACATACTTTACTAAAACTTGTGGTTGTGGCAGTTTTCTACAGCATGTGATGCTTGAGCAAAATAACAGACAAACCAAGTTAAGCTTTTGTGATGGATGACAAGTAAAAAAACATTGAAAGCGTTTTAAAGTTTGATGGTATCTAGTCCCCTTTAATTTCAGTTAAAGCTGACATGCAGCCCGATGGTCACCATCTAGAATGATGCCTTTACACTGGCAATAATAGTTACTAAAATTTCTATTTTGACAGTTTCAAGGAATGGTCCTCAATATTACTGGTATCATTTTACAAGTAATTTGCAAATACACACACATGGATATTTGAAAAGTATCACATGCAGGAGTGAATTTCTCCCTTATCAAAACCTCTGCCCTTTTAAGAAGATGACGGACTGGGTTGAAACAACTTACTTTTTTTCCTGGTGGGTAAAACTACAAATTTACCCGTAGATTCAAAGGTTCAAACAAACTTTAAGTGTTTTTTTCCATTGATGTCCCCCAAAACTTGACATAGTTTGACCCTCCTTGAAGTTGAAAGATAACATGCAATCAAAAGGATTGAACCTGAAATTAAAATAATGTCCTTCAGAACTTTCTTGTTTCGTTTTTTTTTTTTTCATTT
Source organism: Montipora foliosa (assembly GCF_036669935.1). NCBI lineage: Eukaryota > Metazoa > Cnidaria > Anthozoa > Scleractinia > Acroporidae > Montipora > Montipora foliosa. The sequence continues at coordinate 69,376,127 of NC_090874.1, forward strand.
TATTCCAAACTTGGATTTTTGTCAAAAGGGAAAGGTGTACATGTAGTATGCTTGGAAGCAAGAAAGTAGATGTATATTGAAGTGTCTTTCTCATTGTCATTCAGAGCTCAAAAAATTGATGTACACAAACTGCATGTGTGGGGGTGGAGTGTAAGAATAATGCCCATGTGGGAGCTGATCCCCCAATAAAGTTGTGCTTTCTTCTGCTGAATTTTTTTTGCAAATACATGTAGTTGGTTAAATTGTTAATGATACAAAGATGTCAAGCGTTAGCACTGTGTGCTTGTATGTGAGCTCAGCTTAACATTGATAATAATTATAAATAAACATTCATGGGAGATAATCGTTTTTACAGTGTGGAGGCAAGAACATAAGACTTGTAATAATGAACAATCTTTTACCAAGTGGATACAAAATTCATTTCAAGTATGATCTGAAGGTAATCTTTTCCTTCCAGCTTATGACTAATTTTGTAACTATTATGGTACCTATGACATTGACCTTTCACTTTCTTGATGCAAAGCTTAGTTTTGATTAGTAAATTGATGGCAAAAATCAATAGCGGGTTAGGGCTAATATTCCTTACATTAGCAGAGGTCTCTTTTCTTTTGTGTTCAATGGGCTGAAGAGTACAGGAAACGAGACCTCTATCATGGGTCCAAACTCAGTTTAATTCAACTGCTTTCACAGCCTTGGACAGCACTGTTCAAAACACATGCCCCATGATATAATTGCTGCCCGTGACTTGGGCCCACTCGCGCATTCGTTTACAGTAATTTCATTGTTGTTACGGGAGCCCGTACAATATGTGAAGTATCGTAACTGCCACGCATGTTCAACACAGGGAGTTTTGACCTATGGAAGAGAAAAGAGACCTTTGCTAGCAGAGAAGGGTTAATATAAAAGGAAAGGAAATGCAAGTTATCAAAAACTATGCCTAATGATGCACTTAAGGTTTTATTCAACTGGTCCTTCATGTACTTCTTCAAAGAATGTGATTGATTGAAATTTGTGACAGAGTATGTGTTTTAAAATCCTTTAGCTGTCAGGCATATTTAACGTTTCCCCACAATAAGTGGAGTTTTCTTTTATCACAGGGTTCTACTTTCAAAAGGAAAGCATCCAAAGCTGAACGAGCAAAGGAAACACCCACATTAAAAGACTTGGATTTCTTAAATGATCATCCAGAGGTATAACAGACTTGCTTATGGAGCATTTTCACTCGCATGACCAGCAGCCATATTGGGTTATAGAAACAAAAGAAAGTATTTCACAAAAAAAAATAGTTGAAATCCCAGAGGATTAGTTTGGTTTACACCATCATGGCCGCCATTCCTTTGCTTTGGAACACCAACATGGCCGCGGTGACGTCATGTGAAAACACTCTATTGAGTGTTCATGTTCTTCTTCAGCAGCATGATTAAAATATAAAACTGTTCTATTGAGGCCTTAAACTGCTGTTTAAAATTAAAAACTAAAATCCAAGCTTTCGCTGATCAACGGCATCATCAGGGATGAGAAAATATTCCGTGCGCGCTGTATATATCGTTATTGATATGTACATACATATCAATAGCCCAAACCCTAACCCTAACCCTAAAACTCCTCTGCTAAAAAACATATATATTCCTGCCAGAACAAAGACTACAAAGTCATTGGTGTCAAGAATATTATGAGCGAAAACTACCCTGCTAATCTACGCCTCTATGAAGCATTTTACATTAGAAAGTACAAGCCCACACTCAATTCCCGAGAAGAATGTACTGAATTCGCAGACCTCCTGTTTTAAGATTCTATTTTAGAGACGATTCCTAAGCGCTTTTAGTATCACCCAACTAGTGGACTAATGCAAATCCTGCAATTTGATTGGCTACGCTACTAGAGGACTATCAGTAATAGTCCTCGAGTAGCGAAAAGCGTGACACTTTCTTTCGTTTTATTCCCATATAAATATTTCTTCAACTTGCATTTGCTAACTTTATTATTGCCTTTGCTGTCCGACTAGTTGGGTGATAATAAAACAATTACACCCTTCGCCCTCAAGGGCCACGGGTCAATAGCCCATTCGGCTTCGCCTCATGGGCTATTGACCCGTAGTCCTTGCGGGCTACGGGTCTAATTGTTAATTAGAGGTCCTTGATTTGAGACACTCCATCATTAGAGCTTTGTATTCTACTCACAGTTTATTTCTATAGCTTTCATACATACGTCACATTTTTTACACATGTCACCCTACACCTTCTTTGCCTATACACACTGTATATAGTGTGCACAGAATATTTTCTCATCCCTGATGATGCCGTTGATTGGCCAAAGCTTGGATTTTAGTTTTTACTTTTAAACAGCAGTTTAAGGCCTCAATAGAACAGTTTACTCTATCGAGTAATCAGAAGTGGAAAAAGCTGAAATGTTTGGGGTTGACTTTTGTTTATTTGACAAGTCATGGTTATGTGAAGTGAGGATTGGCAAATCATTTTTTAACTAATGCATTTCCCGGATTATTGCCATTTCATAGCCATTTGAAAGTTACAGCATCATGGTTTGTTCACCCAGAAGTCTTGAAATTATGGTTACATGTACCCCCAGATCCCTTAATTATTGAAGTGCCAGAAAATATTTGGTGCGTGTTCTGTTTTAAGAGCTGAGCGTTCACTTGAGCCATACATGTACAAATAATATTTCTTGTGAACACCAATGGCTTTTCTTCCACTGTTTGCAGTAAATCTCATAAGCAGTGCTAGCAGCATGTCCCTCCCATGGTTCGTTGTTGACTTATACAGGAACCTGTTTATGTAGTTTTTTGTAGAATAATGTATTCGACTGGTTATTGCTCAAGAATTAGATATAGAGTGGACACTGTTATGGCCCTTTTGAGGGCTGATTTAAACCAAGACGTCTTGTTTGCAGGGGCTTTTTCTTGAACTTGACACATACAATGCTGTGATGAGGACAATACAGAGAGATTGCAGGGTACGTCATTCACACCATTGTCGCATCATATTTTATTTTAAATGTTAATGCATTAATTTGTAGTGGCTCTTACTGGTAATAATCTTAGACGGTAATCTGATATCATTTAAGATAATTGTGATGCATGGTTTAAAAAACCATATACTGTGCGTTTAGGGGTTCACATCTGAGTCACAACTGACAACAGATGAGTTTGTCTGTGATGACTCACTCATGCCTGCCTGTAATTCCGTGCTTTGTCTTATCAGAATAGCTGTTGATTCATGTTGGCCACAATGTATGGCTCCAGGTGCTTTGCAGCTGTACAGATATCCACCGTACTCTTTTAAAGCTTTTGCTCTTTGTCATGAACAGCAGCAATTCTTTTTCATTTCCATAGAAGCATCTAAACTTTACACTCTAGCCCTGCTGTTGGCTTTTGAGAGTAAATTCGCTGATGTTATCAATTCTCATAAAAATGTACTTTGATTACATCCTGCAGGTGCTACAAAGTTTTAAAATCATGGATTATAGTCTTCTTGTTGCGATCCATAAAGTTGAGGAGGCTGTACATCCCCGAGTCAAAAGATCATATAGTGAACCATCCGCAGATAACCCATCGAAACCAGATTCACCATCAGGTGTGATTTCTCCCTCACCTGACAGCACTCAGACACCATCTAATGGACAGCATCTCACCGTAGGTGGCAGTGCAGGTAGGAGTTTGTTTGTTTCTTAATTTTCTATTTTTTCAAATTGCTGGTTCCTTTAATTCAAGTTCCTCTCCTTCAGATGATGGCCGTACACACCTAAAACGAGCAAGGAGTTTAAAGGCAAGAGAAGGCTTCAGCTCTGCTTGGGAGGCAATCACTGTTGGAGATGAAACCGAAGAAAGACCGTGAGTATTAAACATTGCATCCAGTTTGTACATGTATACACGTGTTAGAGATCCCTGCTACAGACAGCCAATATGGACTTTAATGTTTTCTTATCTTTTAGGGTGGGAGGCATTCCAGCTCGTAATGCAAAGGGAGAGCGACTGCTATTGTTTCTTGGAATTATAGATATATTACAAAGTTACAGGTATGGGACTTACACAACAGTCAAGAAATTATCATATTGTTCATACTTTCATGACTTCACACAAACATTAATCTATTTTTTACGAGGGGTGCCTGTGAAAGACCTCGGTAAGGTTTCGGTTAAGTTTTTAACTACACCGTCATCGCGAGGTCACGGGTTCAAACCCTGTTGAAGTCCTGAATTTTTCAGGCTTCTCTTCTCAATTGCTAATCACTTAGGGCGCGTTCAATTGATCCTATTCCGGAATAAGAATACGTGGAGTGATGATTAAAACAGTATGTTTGGCGCGTTTCGAAGCAGCAAGGATACTAAAAATAATTTATGTTTAAAATAGCATTTTAGTAGATGTTTGACAACTTTAAAGGGAAAGTACGGTCTACAAAAAGTTTCTCTGAATCGAAAGTTCTTTACCTGTGTTGTCATAGTTGACCACTCATTTGGACTAAATGTGTTTAAATAACCAACAATAACGCTTCAAAAATAGGCAAATTTAAATTAAAATCCGCCATCTTTGTTTTTGTGTATGCAAACGAGGCTATGACGTAGCAACAGTCAAGGATTTCTCCGGATGAGTAAATGTACTTGATGCAAAGAGGAAAAACACAGGCGAGGAGAGCAATACTTTGTAGACTTGAATCTTAATCCAGAGGCTAAATGGTATTGATATTGGCTCCACCTCTGAACAGACTGACCTGGCGGTCGTTAAACAGGGTTTTATATGTGAGTTATTGGCAGGAGTTTTACAAAGAGAAATTTGCAGTGCTGCGCGCTCATTGCTGTGAAATAAATGCGTGGAAATCAAGTTTAATCTGTCTATCGTGGCTATCTACGAGAGCCCTGTTACAACTTCAAAACAAACGATCGATTTATATATTTCCATCAAATGGTAAGAGTAAATCGTTTCAGTAGTTTCTACACTGCTAACAAAATTTAACCACATTTCAAGTCACGTTTATTAGCGCATAACAGTGAAAGTCATCTATATATTGCTTGATTCAGTTTTCTCGCTCCAATATAATATTTTGGACTAGTTGACTGAGATTTCCGTATGAAGCGAATGTCACCAAGACCAATATTCATATACCTGAAGATCCCGCTTGAAGTCCTCCTTGGTAAAATGACAGACCTGGACAGATATAGGAGTCAGGTTTTCACGTTTGAGATGTCCATCCACGTTGTATTTTCGCCGGCCAACTTTTCTTTAAATTTAAATTTTCCGGTGTAGGCTTCGGTTTCTTTTATTTTTATATGTGTTCTTAGGTCTAGACATGTGTCTAGTTTCATCCCCCTCGAAAGCGTACACTCAAACAGCGGTAATTGTTGATGTGAAAAAGCCTTGCTACGTATATTGAGCGACATCTGAAAGTTTCGTCGGGTTATTCTAAATTAAGGGGGTAGTTTCTAAAGAAACTTTGGTGCTGCGTCGGTGGGGAAGTACAGTGGGAAGTAGTATACAAAAAATTTGCTCTAAATTGGTTTAAATTTTGGTTTTAAATTGGCCACCGTACTGAGATTCTACCTAGATGTAGGGAAAGGCCGCAGATAGCCATGTGTTTTTTGGAGTGGTTAGGGAGATTAAAATGACGAGCGACTGGCTTAGATGCATCCTTGTTATTCTTCTCAACATCGCGAAGGTGTTCGCGGAATCGGTCGCCCAGTCGTCTGCCTGTCTCGCGAATGTATAATTTATTGCATAACGTACAGGTTATGCACTAAATGGCATTTGCGGAGGTACATGTGAAACGATCGGTGATCTTAACAGATCGCTTAGGTCCCGATATCTTGCTAGTGTTAACAATGAAAAGACAAGTTTAGCATCGTGAGCGCGCGCATTTGAAAGTGCCGGGTTGCTCGTTAGTTTTGAGCGCGCTTCTAACTAAAACGTTCCCTACGTTTTTGTCGCGTTTGAATGAAATAAGTGGAGGCTGCGAAAATATTCTACCAGTCTCGGGATCATTTTGGAGTAATTTAAAATTATTAAGAATGATACTTTTGACTGCGTGATTATGAGGATGGATAGTGAGGGTGAATGGAATTCTGTCATTCTTATCTTTTTGTGACGTTTGTAGTGCTGACTGTCGATCAAATTGTTGGGCGCGCTGATGGCCCGTTTTGACCACAGAGACAGGATAGCCACGTTTTTCGAAGAACTGGCACATCTCCTCTGATTTGCTGGAAAAATCGGAGTCATCACTACATAGAAGTCGAAGTCTAAGAAATTGAGAATAAGGAATGGAGTTCTTGACATGTGATGGATGTGACAATGAATGCAACAAATAACTGTGAGAATCTGTAGGTTTGTAGTGCACACTGGTACATAGCACGTTGCCACTAATAGAAACTTTGATTCTAGGAAAGCCAATGAAGTTTCCGAAATTTCCCGGGTATATTTAAGGGCCGAATGAAAAGAATTGACGGAGGTTATAAATTGATCTTGAGTTCTTCTCTGCTGGATGAAAATAGCGCCGATGCAGTTGTCGATGTAGCGGCCGTAGAGTTCAGGTTTGGGGGCGTTGTACTGATTAAAAAATTGGTGTTCAACATATCCTACAAAAAGATTGGCATAGCTAGGTCCCATTCTTGTGCCCATCGCTGCACCATTAATTTGTTTGTAATAGTTGCCGGCGAATGAAAAACAGTTACTTGTAAGTGTTAAAACTACTTCGGCAAGGCGGAGGAGCGTTTCCGAGCTTGGTTCTTTGACAGTGCGTTGATCGAAAAAGTGGTTAAGTGCTTGAAAACCTTCGCTATTGGGAATGACTGTGTATAGAGATGTAATGTCCATGGTGAAAATAAGTTTGTCTTGGCCGGAGAAATTGAAATCGCGGAAAATGTTTAGTGCGTTTGTACTGTCTTTCATGTATGATGGCAACGATTTGACGATAGGCGTCATAATTCTGTCTAAGTAGCTAGAAATGAGTTTGGTGGGGCAACTACATGCAGAAACGATAGGGCGACCTGGGTTGTTAGGTTTGAATTTTAAGCAAGAAGTAAATGCACGAAGTTCTAGGGGTATTGATGATGACATAAGTGGCAGTGGCCGGTAATTCTTGACTAGCTTTAAGATCATGAATGGTGTCTTCGACAAGTTTTTGATTTGTGGAGGTGAGATCTTTCTGGATTTTGGCATAAAACGAGGTGTCAGAAAGTTGCCGCAAAGCTTCTTTTTGGTAAAGGTCGGACCGCCAAACAACTACCGGGCTGCCTTTGTCGGCCGATTTGACAACTATGTCATTGCGTTTACTAAGATTTTTAAGCGCCGCCCACTCTTCCAAGGAAAGGTTGGAGAATTTAGTGTTACGATTGAATTTAAGTTTGTGAATGTCGTGACGGCATTTTTGGGTGAAAAAATCTAAAGACGCCTATCATCAAATCTTTGCCATCGTACATTAAAGACAGTACACACGCACTAAAAATTTTCCGCGATTTCAATTTCTCCGGCCAAGACTAACTTGTTTTCACCATGGACATTACATCTCTATACACAGTCATTCCCAATAGCGAAGGTCTTCAAGCACTTAAACACTTTTTCGATCAACGCACTTCGCCGCCCACTCTTCCAAGGAAAGGTTGGAGAATTTAGTGTTACGATTGAATTTAAGTTTGTGGATGTCGTGACGGCATTTTTGGGTGAAAAAATCTAAAGACGCCTATCATCAAATCTTTGCCATCGTACATTAAAGACAGTACACACGCACTAAAAATTTTCCGCGATTTCAATTTCTCCGGCCAAGACTAACTTGTTTTCACCATGGACATTACATCTCTATACACAGTCATTCCCAATAGCGAAGGTCTTCAAGCACTTAAACACTTTTTCGATCAACGCACTGTCAAAGAACTAAGCTCGGAAACGCTCCTCCGCCTTGCCAAACTAGTTTAACGCTTAAAATAAAGTTGAAGAAAGTTCTGTCTGACGAGCGCTTAGGCGCGAAACTCAGAGTCACAGAGAATCGATGCTTCCTTTTTAATCCTTCAACTTATGTATATTTAGCTCTGCTACCACAGCATTGAGCACTTTATGCCAAGGTAGACTCTACCTCCACATTTGTATATATATAGATACGTAGACTTGTAATATGTCAAAAACATTTATTTGCTACTCCGAGTTTCATGCTTCTCACGAAGCAATCATCAGGCAACTGCCAAAAAGAAAGAATACATGTTGTTTTACAGTGATTTTGAAAAAAAACGGTAGCAATTCACTACAGGCTGGGGTGCATAGCAACGGTTAAACAATACAAATTGTTTCCAGTGAGCTGCTAAAAATAAGCCTTAAATAATTACGCTATTAAGAAGGAATTTCTTTGCATGTCTGCAACTTGTTACAAGCTCATTTCTGTTGTTAAGGGTCGCCAAGTCTGGTCTACAAATTATATAGTATTTCTCCCATAGACATAAATTACACTTCTTCGTTACATTTGAATAGGATCTCGCATGCCTAACAATCCGCCATTTAATGTGATAGTCGACTTTCTTGTTTTTCAAACCCCATACATATTTACTAAGTTCAGTGGAATTTCTGTCGCGTTCATTTCTAAAGGAACATGTGTGGTTTCTGTGACGTGATTTGAATGATGTGTCGCAAAGACCGATGTAAGTTTTCTTTGACTGAGATGTTGTGACCTCTGCTTGATAGATGATATTCCGCACGTTGCACTTTAGATATAGCAGACAAGGTTAACTTGGGAACAGAAATCAGCACAACTAAGGAATTAAGTGAAAATGTGGCTCAGCCAGGAATTGAACCTGGGTCTCCAGATTACCGGTCGGATGCCTTAACCACTCAGCCACTGAACCAACCACACTGGGAACACATATTACTGTACAACGCATACACACTTTTTGCCTTCAGATGGTCAGGTCCGAGGAGACAACTTCACACATTCTCTGCAATCAGCTTCACCTCTCTACTCCCCGGTCGATCGGTAATGCACGGCCATCTCTGTTCCCAAATTAACCTTGTCTGTTGTATTTCTCAGAAATGCCTAATGACTCGCCATCCAAAACGGGAATAGGCTGGTGATCCTAAGTAATTAAGACAATCAGTTGCTAATATATCCCCTCCCTACCTTACTGTACTTAGTTAATTTCCAGGGCGATATGGCCGTGCATCACCGATCGACCGGGGAGTAGTGAGGTGATCGTGATTGCAGAGAATGTGACTATATCCCCTCCCTACCTTATATGTATATATATATATAAGGTAGGGAGGGGATATATTAGCAACTGATTAGCAACTGATTGCCTTAATTACTTAGGATCACCAGCCTATTCCCGTTTTGGATGGCGATTCATTAGGCTTTTCTGAGAAATACAACAGACAAGGTTAATTTGGGAACAGAAATCAGCACAACTAAGCAATTAAGTGAAAATGTGGCTCAGCCAGGAATTGAACCTGGGTCTCCAGATTACCGGTCGGATGCCTTAAATGCAGACAGTACTGTTTCGGCCTTCTTGGCCTCCTCAGTGCAGTGCTGATGTCTAGGATGGAGGTTAAGCTTATAAAGCCTCTCCTTTCTTAAAAATTTTTTTTTTCGTTATTTGTACAACTTTTCCTGTACGTCATTTGCCTTTTTAATATATACCTACATAAATTTATTTGATTGTAAATAATATGCAATTCAGCCTCTTGGCTGCTATATGTATTTTTATAAATAAACTATCTATCTATCCATCTTTAATAATAATAATAATAATAATAATATTTACAGATTCAAAAATATGAATATTAAAATATATACCCTATGCACATTCTTCTTGTATACGAAAGATAATTGTCGAAAAATGACTATCTAAAAACACTACTAATAACAATTAACAATTAACTAATAACAATTAATAATAATAATTAATAATAATAATAATAATAATAATAATAATAATAATAGTCAGCCAAAAACTTCGTTCTTCATCGGGGTATCCGGACACCTCGAAACAATAAAAGCACTCGGCTTTCGGCCTCATGCTTTCATCTGTTTCTCGGTGTTTGGACACCCCGATGAAGCACTCGCACTCGTTTTTAAAATTTTTATTTTAAATTAATACTATAACAATGTTTACACTACTAGACCTTACGTATAATAATTACAGTACATTACATTAGTAACAATACATGCTATTTACAATATAATACCTACTACTTATACATAACTATTAAATGACAACTTACTAAAATAATTGATAGTCCTGGAATATATTTCAAACGGAAAGTATATTACCTGGATTACCCCATTTCTTGTCGAACCAGCCATCGTCTTTACTCTTAATAGTCGAGAAGCAGAAACCGAAAAAAAATGACCACTTAGGACCCTTAGGACCGTATTGCTCTTTCTGATAAGCTAAAAGGGTTGTGGCATGTGTGGTTTGTTTTCCATGTAGTGTCTCTTCGTTTAGATCATTATTGTCACCTGCGAACTGGAGAAAAATACCAGGCGATATATTCGAGGGCACAACAACATGAATACCATGTTCTTCAGATCTTGCACTTATCTCCATGGCCAAGCTTGTGTTAACCACCTCTACATCATCGTACGAGGGACAATGACCCATTTTGTTTACGAGAGTGACCATCGGCTTTGATCCAGTTAGGTGATGAACTGTGACTGCCAATCCAACGTGATTTGGCGTCTTTTACTCTGCTATGGGTAAAAACAGTTCGATAAATTCAGCTAATGGAGTTATATCACCTCTTTAAATTTCAAGAAGCTAGCATGAATAACTTCAGAGATATTATTTTCTTTCCCAGTTAGGTCATTGAGATAAAATTTAAAAAAAAGTTTCGCGCGAATGGAGTCAGCTTGAGTGTTCAGTCATGTAACTTCGCTTTTATCGTTAATTTTCTTATTGAAATATACATCAAAATCTACTACTATTAGAAGTCTAAAAGGAAACAAGGAGCTTGACGTGTTCAGGCGACTTGAAAAGTTAAGCTAAACAGATCCACCGCTATGGAGCCATCGAATTCCTTCGGCTTTGCCAAAGTTTCGGCCTCACTCCTACCATTGCCAAGATTGACAAGACCAAGTCCAAAAAGTGGACCCGATCCTCCA
>NC_090874.1:69399710-69423007 GCF_036669935.1 Montipora foliosa
TTTTAGTTTGGCAACGCGTAACGCAATCATTTACCATATAAGGTCAAACCAAGGTATATGAGCTGATAACCGAGATTGAGTGAACCAATCAGAGCTCGCGAAATGCATTATCCGAGGTTGAGAATTTAATAATGTATTATATCCAACGCGCGCGCTGTGAGTGGCTAATTAAACAAGTCCTATTATACAAAACGGCCCGCAGAATTTAAGAGCTTGCTTTTTTTTACTTTATTGAAGGATGCTGAGATATTCGGAATTCTCTCACTGACCCTTGTTTTCTCGGGCCATACTGTAAGTTCTCCTTACCATACGGCCATATATTAAACTGGAAAAACGCAGGTCGTTACTTACAATGCGGCCCTGGAACTCGGTTAGTAAGAGGAAGGTTGGCCAGTTTTTGTTCGAAAGTCCTTGTTAGTCAGTCATCTCAGCAAAGAAAAACGTTCCCAATTCCAACTTCATTATGCAGTCATTCCATTTCTTTTTTATGCCTGGTTTCTGGTTTCTGCCTTCATGTTTAGCCGAAAGGGAATCGTTGATCTCACCACTTTCACCTTATTCGTGGTTAGTCTTACGAAGCATCCCGACCAAGGGACTCATCAGAGACCTTTCTGCCTATTTTAACAAGTAACTGTCAACTTTATTGTCAACATAGTTTATGACATAAATTTTAATGATGTGGTTTAATTTCAGGACACTGTTCGTAAAGCCTATGTGTATCTTGTAACCTCTGCATTTTGTCAATCTCAAAATACAGTTGTAGATCATCCTTCGGCCATTTTGTTCTTTGCTCTTATGGGTGATGTCGTTGTGTTTCAGCAAAGGCGTCTCCTCGAAAGCGAAGTGCAAATACAAGTTATGTGAATCGTGCTCGTTCTATGACAGAACAAGACCGAACAGAACGAGAAAGAACGCTAACGAATGAAAGTAATACATCTGACAAGGCAAGACCACGATCACTTTCAGGATCAGCCGATAAACGTGTTGACAGACCAAGCTTGAAAAAGCAGGCTCTTGTTGCTGCAGATGAAGCACACACGGCATCTGAAGACGCTGCCCCGGAAAAAAGAGTAGTCCTTATCGGTAAGGGGCACTATCTAACTCCCCACCCCCAATGCTTTTTTTAAAATTTCATCATGGCAAAAATTGGTCAAACAAGGCAAACGCGTTTTTTCATATTTCCCCAGGAAATATAATGATACGAGCTCTGCAGCTCATGTGCGTTTGATCCGATTTATACGGACAGCTTTAAGGTGATTCCTTAGTATTAGAAGTTGTCGTAAGATTTTCTTTAAACTTTTCTCGATTGTTCTCTACATTATGGTGAAATGCGCAATTAAAAAAATTGCTGAACAAGCTCGTTTGCGAGATATAACTTGCTCCAGTTACCCATTTAATCATTGCGACTTCACCTATCAAGGACAAGTTTGTTCCATCGGTTCACGCTACGTTTTGCTGTAACAGGAAGCACTGCTTTGACCTAATTCTAGAAATAACAAAACAGGTGTATTGTATTGTTCAAAAGCCTAAGGAATAATTCAGTATTTGTTTTATGGCACAGGCACACGTCTTGAAAAGGCACTGACTACAAATATTCCTCGGGTGCGTGATCTCGAGGAGACAATTTTGTGTCCACGAGTGATGGCTCCGAATAATGTTTTCAATGTAACTTTTTTTTCTGACGTAAAGTTTTCAAATTTTTTTTACTGCACAAAGAGGAGGAGTAAGAGAATAAAATTATGCCAAAAAAAAGATAGGTCACCAACCTCGTTTAGGAGAAAACAGAAAGCAAACCAAGCTCGACCCCTCGACAACACGTCTCCTGATAGCGCTGTCTCGCTCTCGGACTGAAATGACGCTTTAGCATCATCAAGGTTATCAATCGACCTTTTGTTTTGCGAGAGTCTAAAAAGTTTCTTGTTTTTCTCTTTACTGCGGCCATTCTTCTGTCTAGCGAGCTTTCCCGCACGAAAGGTCGCCATTTTGAAATGCTTTTGGCAACGTTCGATATATCAATATTCACACATGGCTACGAATCTTAATGGTTAAATTTAAACATTGTTTTGTTTAGAAATATCTGTTGAGACTTGTAAGACAGAAAACAGAACTGAGCCGTGAAATTTGACCATAAAGCCTCTTAGCCATGCCTGAATACGAATGTGACCTTCGCTGTGTTATGCGCAGAACAGGATGCACAGTGCAATGCTAGGGAATCAGATTAACTGAATCGCAGCTCACCAAACTGGAGATGTAATGGTAAAGGGGTTTCTTCTCTTCTTAGAACCAAAAGAGGCTGCCGGATCATCTCGAGTTGAAGTAGTGAATCCAACTCAGGCCCAGGCCAGCTCGTCTCAAGTTGTACAGGAAGCTGTAAGTAGGAATCCCGAATCAAACGAGTGCATGACCACTGAACAGCCAGCATCCACAGCACCCAGCGAAAACCATGAAGAAATGAACATTCTTGTGGAAAATTCACACATTTTAGACACGGCGAACATTAGCTTGCAGATTGGATTGACCGAAGATACGTAGAATACCAGATTTTGATCAAATCAACAGTCAGGCAATAGCCCACTTTCGATATATTGAAATTCAGTTCTAAACAAAAGACATCATCTCGAGGCTCAGGGGAATAAACTCATACCAATCCTTATAGTTATTCCCCAGAGCCTCGAGATGATGCCTTTTGTTTAGGACTAACTAAATTTTAATATATCGAAAGTGGTCTATTCGCTTGCAATTTGAATTACCTGTAGTAATAATAATGAATCACGGAATTACTCCCATGTATTTTTTGCAATGCCGAAATGTCAGTTCATATATTTTACCAAAACTTTTGAGGTTTGTAAGATGGAAATAATTTATGGTATGTAAGAATAATAAAATGAAGAAGCAAGTGTCCTGTTTATGGTCGTTGGCAGCATTGTGAACCTTTCAATGTTAGAATAAGGCTTGTCTGGCCTTCTCTAAGTCAATTTAGCCACTAAAAACTAGGAACTTTGATAGAATGGTTAAGTAATTAACAAGAGCTTTGAGAGGTCTTGACACTGAAAAATGAGGTAGATAGTATTGAGAATGAGACTACGTGACATACAAAGAGCGAGACGCATGTGTGGAGTACGTAAGAGAAAACATACCAGAATGGAATGTAGTGAAGTAAGTGGGGAGAAACACTTTGCAATCTAATCTGTTTACAAGATTATAGGACACATAACCCTAACCCTAACCTAACCCTAACGTTATTTTGACCCTAAATCCCAAGAGCTTTCGTTTCAAATTTCCTCTGGTAAAAGTTCTTAATTTTTTTTCGTATTCAATTAAGAAATGGTAAAATCCTAAAACAATCACAGGACGATTTCAGATTCTGTTTGTTCATTCGAAATAAAGAACTGACTCCATGATTTGTAAAGCTTAGACCATTTCAATCCCCTAGCTTTTTCTGTTTAACCTAAATCATGATAGATTTAACATGAAACGCAAAGCTTTGTGATTCGGCAGTTGTGTTATTACAGTTCACATTTGAGAGTGAATGTAAAATTTAAATTGCAGCTCAGTCAATTAAATCAGTGTTCTAATCCCCTTCTTTTGGATGGACGGATATCTGGCCTTACCTGTTGCGAAGTAAACTCTATGTTCAAAACGTTTTCTAAACAAAGGTTTCGTTTCGTTTGCTATGCATACGATGTTTATACTTAAATTTTAGTCACAGTAATTTCGTCGGAAACAAGTTGTCCGGCCTGGATATTACGACCCACGGGCAGTAAGAACTAACTCGAACAATCGATGAAATTCCACGTAAACAAAATTGTAAACTGGCGCGTTAAATTGATTAAATACTTTAATCCTGGGTAAACTGAAAAAAGCTGGCTGCTCAGCGTCAATTAAACTCAAGGGACGTTAAAAGTAATCATGGAAATATACTTTAGTCAGTGCGGAGGTGAGGTTGGAGCGAGTGGGGTTATTCTCCATTTCCTCATTTCCCCATCGGTTTGGCCCCCCGCTCTAGGCCATTTCCGAGTTCACGTCAGCCTTCTCTTCAAAGCGAGTCTAAGTGCGAAGTTTTTGTGATGGTAATAAGTTCTAGTTTACATATGAATGAAAACTAATTTTCATAAGAAAAAAGCTCGCACTTAGACTCACTTTGAAGAGGAGGCAGACGAACTCGGAAATGGCCTAAAACCCGTTAGTTATAACTTGGCCTTACTTTTTGTTATAATTAAGTAAAGTACGATCGTCCAGGTGAGTGTAGTCCTGAGAAGGACTGTTTGAGATGACATTGACTGACGTTTCGACAACCTGAGCGGAAGTCATCTTCAGAGTCACTCGAGTCACTTGACTCTGAAGATGACTTCCGCCCAGGTTGTCGAAACGTCAGTCAATGTCATCTCAAACAGTCCTTCTCAGGACTACACTCACCCGGACGATCGTACTTTACTTAATTATAACATGACTCCTGGGTACAAACCATTTACGATATTACCTTTTGTTTTTTACATCTTTTGTCCTCAGGACGGTTTCTACCGAGCCACAGCTTTCCGCTATAACGTTTGCTTGGTTATCTCGCAGAACATTCAATACTGAGTTTAATGAACACAGGATGTTAATTAGTCAGTTCTTAGGTTTGATTATGGTTCGACTTCAAATCCGAGTTTCAGTTCTGAGGACGGGTACTAGGTTTTGATTTTCAATTTTTCTTCCATTGCGCGTGTTCAGAATAGAAATTGACGCACCGCAAACCAAAGATCGCTATTTCTTCTCGGTGACAATGTCTTAGATGATAAATTGGTTTGCATTTACATTTTCCTGGTCTCTTTTAATGCCGCTATATAGCACTTTAATTTGTCTTTTGGCGAAAGACATGACCCCATCAACAAGGCCTATAAATTTTGTATCCACTCACGCGAAAGAAACCTGCGAAAAATCACGCATACCTTGTTTGAACATTATATTCTCTACTTTCTCAAATCGCATAATACATCTTGTTTACTTCCCAAAATGTTGCATAATCATTGTTTTTTATTTCTCTTGGGACAAGAGAACTTGAAAACAATGCCTATACAAATTTGGGGTGGTAAACAAGGTGTATTATGGGATTTGAGAAAGTAGAGAACGGCAAGCAGTTCTTGAGCTAAATGGAGCACTCCGATTGACTGGTTTTGGTCGGGATTTTTACGGTGCTTACCATTACCATGGAAACGAACGTTTCCGTATTTTTTTCTTTCTCTCCTGGGAATTCAAGTTGAGGGAAACACAAAAAGTTTTTAAAAAGCGGAATTTAGTTTTTTTATGGCAACAGTTCAATTATAGAAAGTGGAATTCAGTTTTACATGTAGAAGGTTGCCGTTCAAAGTTTGCTGATAGAAGACGAAGACTACGAACCTTAGCCAAGTGTCCGATCGCTCAAAGAAACGTTACCGTAGAAGTATCCGTTAGGATCCCAATGACATCAAGACCAAGATCAATTGATAGCAGAGGTCTCTTTTCTTTTGCGTTCGCTGAGCTGACGAGTACGGGAAAAGAGACATCTGCGCATGGGTCCAAACTCACTTTGATCCAACCGCTGTCCACAACCTTGGACGGCACTCTTCAAGCCGCATGCCCCATGACTGCGACTTGAGCCCGCTTTGTACCGCGCATTCGACCTTTACAGTAATTCCCCTGTTGTTAAATGAGCCCACACAGCATGAATTATCACGTGAGGATTCAGTCGCTAAGTAACCACCGCGCATGCTCAACGGAGTGAGTTTCGACCTATGGCAGGGGTCTCTTCCCGTGCTCGTCAGCCCAGAGAACACAGAAGATAACAAACCTCTGCTAGCAGGGAAGGGTCATACGGAAGGGGTAAAGAAACTGTGCTACGTTGGTGGGCAGTGCAACATGAAAATTTTGGTTTTGTCAAACGAGTTGGTACCGATCGAATTTCCACTGTGGAAAGACTGATTGGCTGACGTTTTGAATGTTAGCCATTCAATCTTTGCACGGTGGTAATGGGCCACTTTCAAAAATACATAATCAGTTTTGTTTGTTTAGAATAATCAAGACTCTAGTTTCTCGCATGTGACTGCTGGAGGTTTGTGTAACATCCATGTCATTTTTTTTGCTTTTATTTTATGCATCCGAATGTGTCCATCGTTTGTTTGTTTGTTTTTTTTCTTTTTGTACATGTGCATGTGTATGTGTCTTTTTTGGGGTGGGGGGAGCGGCTGTTTATGTTGTTGACTTACTTCAATACCTGATTACATTTGTGGGGGTCATAGGGTCCTTAAGTCCTCTCCTCTGTTGATCATATATAAAAGCCCTGAAATGCTTCTTTTCTTTTGTGGGAAGGGGGAAGAGAGGAGACTGAAATGAGGTAGATCATGAACTGTTCTTTCATTTTATCCTTTCCCAGCTGAATCAATCGTTTGTGTTCACAGTAGTTCCTAACATCTCTGAAAACCTTTCTTTTTCAGGAACGGCCGCCTCAAGTTTTTCTCCGCCGTCAAGTTAGTTTTCAACTTCCAGAATTTAAAGCTAAAAACGAGATAGAGTAACTGATTTGCACACAGATGGTTCACAGTGCAAAGTAGCTTCTAAATTGCGTTAACAGTGTGGGGTAGTTTTTCATGAGTCAGTGCAAGTCGGGCGACTGAGTAATCGAAGCTTGTCATAAAGGTGGGGTAATGGCCAAATCGGAGAGTAATACCCCAAATCAAATGTAATATTCTCCGATTTTGTCATTATATATAGTGTTTTCAAACCGATACATCTGATGGGAAAATAGAAAAGAAGCACTTACTAAGTTGTTTCCATCAAAAGAATCTTATTCTCGTCCGAAGCTTTGTTTTAATTAGTTTGGTCTTTTGCTAATTTAAGTTCATATTTGGCGAACAGTGAATCAAACCTGGTTCATTGTTTGAAACCCCCTTAGTACTTTTACGCAGAATTCACTTCGACAGTTTTTCTCGCATTTTAGGTTGATTTCTGTAAATAATTGTGTTGATTAAAGAGCGTTCCACAGACCGACCGTAGGAGTATGGCTTCAGAATTGAGTACTTTTGATCGCTTCTGAAATGTTAGGGTAAGGGGAATCAGGCCCATAAAGGGTCTCTTGTGCTTTAGGTGACGCTGACTCATCGGTTTCAATGGAGGGAGGCATAGAAGTCTCGGATTCATTGATTCTGTGTCGTCCAGAGGATTGTTCCTCTGACGGGTTGTAAGTGGATAGAGTTGAGAACGGATTGTCTCCCATAGCCATCTCTATTGTGGGGTAAGGTGAATTGTCATAATTCAGAGACTCGTCACAGAGTCTGGTGTCTGAGCAAGAGTCATCTCTGGTGTCGCTAGGTTCAGTGTTTCTTGGTTTATTGACCCTGACTTTACCGGTGGTACCTTGGCTTGAATCTAAAGGTTGTCTTTCGGTGGTTTCAGTCATCAACGAAGCACAAGAATCTTGTTCTGTGAAGGTAATAATAACCGATCTCATTAACATACTTCTTTTTCACAAGTATTGATGGGATACACTGACTGTAGCAAGGCGTTCGTGGTTGCAAACGCAACGGGAATGCCATTGTCGCAAGAAGGCTTGATTCACGTCGCAAGTGACCAAAAGTGATTAAAAGAAACCTTGGCGTTAACCTCTAACTGGTTTCTCAAAAATAAGCGTGAATCTTTGGCTGTAAACTTTGAATTGCTCAGGAATCACAGTTTCTTGATTTTAATTTTTGTTTTCGTTCTTGCTTAGTCCACACGACAAAATTATTTATTGTTATTAAATTTGTGGATAGAGTTGAGAACGGATTGTCTCCCATAGCCATCTCTATTGTGGGGTAAGGTGAATTGTCATAATTCAGAGACTCGTCACAGAGTCTGGTGTCTGAGCCAGCCATCTTAATAGTTGAGTCTTGTCTGGTGTCGCTAGGTTCTGTTTTCCTTACTTTATCTGGAATCTTCCTTTAGTTTTGAAAGCAATGTTGTCATGACTTTGGATCGAAGCAATCTTACCTTCTATGCTAGTGCCGGGTTCCAAACTGCACCATCCTGACCTGGATTCAGATGACGAGCTTTTCTTCCTCAACGTACTTAAAATACGCCGCATATCTGGGCGGAACTCTTCCGGCTCCAGACATTTTTTAATGATGTTTGTTATCTTCATTGCCATCTCCTTTCCGAATTTTTCAACTGGAATACTCTGAAACAAATTCCGCGCAAAATTATTCAGCCAACCTACCAGCTGGCCCCTCTACAAAGTTTTGGGAAAAGGTTAGGGTTAGAAAAAATTATTAGGGTTAAAAAAAATTATGGCCTAAATATTCTTAAAACTTCAGGAAGGCAGACGTACAAGAAACCGTAAAATGATTGAGAAGTGGTACGTACGCAAGCGCTGGAATATCGCGATCGAGAAATAGAATAACAAGAAAAGGCTACACGTAGCCTTCACTCTGTCCGGTGTTTGTTTATCCAACTTTTGCTCTAAAATTTAATTTCCTCGTCAGGGGCTACTTACAGTACTTCTCAGTTTTCTTTTAATGTCAAAGTAAAGTCTCTCTCTAAGCTTTCCAAGCGCATCATTAACTCAGTAGACGCACAGCTAAAAACATCATGCAATTCTTTCATATTAAACTATCTTCAGGAAAAACCTCATGTCATTATTGCAGATTGAATTCAAAATTTTTTTTAATGAAAACACACATTCACATTGCTTTGGTTTTAATACGCCACATTCAAACGTCAAAGCCGATTGTGATTGGCAAATCAGAAATGGTTAAACGCATCACAAAAGATGCTTTTGGATGAAAAAAGGGTGAAAGCCACCGCTTTCGATCAATCGAAGAAAGGACTGCTTGGACAATTGATGTGGGTCGTGCAGTTGCAGAAAATTGTCCTTGATAGTTTGTCTTCTTTTCTTTTCTTTCTTTGAACCAATGGAGATTTGTTTTTGGTCTTACTCGTATATTGATAGTCATTGATATTCTAAGACTCGGAAAAAGTTGAAAAGAAAGCGTAATTGTTGAGGCCGGCCCGAAAAAGAACTACCCAAGAAGCAGAGAACGTGTCTCTATGTAGTCATGGTTTATGCCCGTGCTTTTGAATTAAATAGAATTTCCCAGCCATGTTATAATCCACCGTGATTTATGCATGCATGCATGCATGCATGCATGCATACATACATACATACATACATACATACATACATACATACATACATACATACTTTATTTGTCATGTAGGTCAATAAATAGCAGCTAAAAAGCTGATGTGGCCTCATGCTTAGTGCGCTCGACTCCGGAGCCAATGGTCCGGGTTCGGGGCCTGGCCGGGGACATTGTGTTGTGTTCTTGGGCAAGACACTTTACTCCCACGGTGCCTCTCTCCACCCAGGTGTATAAATGGGTACCGGTGAATTTAATGCTGGGGGTAACCCTGCGATGGACTGGCATCCCATCCAGGGGAGAGGAGAAATACTCCTAGTCCGCTTCATGCTACAGAAACCGGAGATAAGCGCCGGCCTGATAGGCCTTCTAGGCTCGTAAGCAGACTTTACCTTACATACATACATACTTTATTTGTCATGTAGGTCAATAAATAGTAGCTAAAAAGCTGATGTGGACCTACGAACTAAAGTGTATCTACAAAATTTAAACAAATAACGTTAACAAACTTATGAATTATTCACAATGAATAAGAAAGAACACTGTACACAATACCCAGTAAGATAGTCAACAGTTAATTGACTATAGTGTTAAAAATAAATAAAATAATGAAAATAACATCAATATATGTAATTTTCAATGTCTTTGTTTATTCCCTGCATGCCCTTAAATGTTCATTTATTTTATCTAAAATGTCAGATTTTGCTTTAAGAGCAGATTTAAAAGATGAGAGAATGAGAGAAAGAAGATCGAAGGAAGTCACTTTTAGGGCGTTGCACGTATAGTTTCAGGCTGTCCCTGAGATTTCTCAACCGGGAGTGTTTAGTAAATAGAGAGTTCATCCCAGCCGGAGCTCTATTGTAAAGTGCCTGATAAGATGAGGTTGCTGTGATGGCATTTGCAAGAATTTGACTTTCTCTCCGTTAGCGGTACCGGTAATTCGGAAAAATAAATATACCATTTACTTACTGATCATTTAATTCTCGGCGTCAACATTTTACGTACCGGAATACTTGGTTTGACGCCAGACATCTTGATATCAAAAACACTTTTATCTCTCTCAATACCCGCATACACGGTTTTTCCACTTAAAACTTCAATGAGGCACAAGCCTAGAGAAAAAAGTAATATATACTTTTAAGAAAGCCTCTGCAAAGAATAAATTGTTTCTGGAAAGTGAATGGCATCTTATGGAGAGAACTACACGGTCCACGAACATCGGAAATAGACCAGTTCACGCTGTTGACTGCATCATGGGTTATCAGGACAACATGGCGGGAAATTCAAAGCAAAATAAACTTTACATGACGCAACTTCATAGACTTTCGCGTTCCTAAACGAAGTATTTAAATAAGTTCAAGTTCACGACTGAGATGACTGGACTTGGTAGCTATTCTTGGCAATTCCTTTTTTGTGACCATCCATTCTCTGTAATTTTGTGTCTTTGGAATTACAGAAATGTGTCGTAGAAACTTTCTTTAACAAAACAATTTCTTCAATAGCCATTCTCTCCAACTTTATTCTGCGGTACCTTTGAGCACATATCTTCTATTTTGGAAAATAAAAATACCCAAATTGCGTATCATGAATACTTCTCATCGTTTTGAACTTCCTTACAAACCTTTGAATTTCTCTTCATCTAGCCCTGATTACCCATGATGCACTCAAGAGCGTGAACTCATCTATTTCGATATGTTAAAATTCAGTCCTAAACAAAAGGCATATCATCTCGACGCTCTGGAGAATAAACTCACAGAAATCCTTTTATTTATTCCCCAGAGCCTCGAGATGATGCGTTTTGTTTAGGACTGAATTTTAATGTAAATGTAAATGTGCGCTTAGTTGACCACTCCCTACAAGGGCTTTTCAGGATCAACCGGTTCAACGGGATCGGACCGAATGCATGTGAAGGCGCCCATGGCTGCCGCCATACGATCCATGTGTGATTTCGGAGCACCGCAAACCCAGCCAGATGTAATTGACTGGGAGTCGATTTTGAGGAGGGAGAAAAACCGGAGCACCCGGAGAAAAACCCTCGGAGTCAGGTTGAGATCGACTGAAACTCAGCCAACATACGACCCGAGGCCAGAGTTGAACCTGGATCACAGAGATGGGAGGCACTTTTTATGACCACCAAACCACTCTGACTCCCCAATTAGTAACTGACATTTAGGCCTTCCCTATTAGTGCCCCAGCGCCACAAGACTTGACGCTAAATAAAGCAGTTAATATTATACACAATGTATGGTCCCAGCGAAACAGTTAGTTTTGTTTTCCCGAGGGTCCTGATTTTTCACGAGCAGAAGTCGAGGGAAAACAAAACTAACTAGTCTCCCGCGGGACCAGAAATTAAGTGCTTTGTGATATATTTAGACTTTTCCTTCAACAATCGCAGCAAAACATCCGGAGCGGGCAACAACTGAGGAATTGTATCCCGACCGGGATAATTTTGAATTTGATCAGGGGCACGTGAGCAAGAATCAACCAATCACAGTGCTCGTTTTTTCGAGTGAAAGTCTAGGTATATAACAGCATGAGTTGATTTCAATGTATAGTGCTAAAGGCTTAGTCCAGCAGAACTATCCGAGAACGGAGTATGAGCTCTCGTCCCCGAGCCCGGAGGCCAGAATGCATTATTATTTGGAACCTGACAACTATATGAGTCATCTGAATGCCTCGTAAGGTAACAAGCGCTTTTGTCCCTCGCCCTCCCCCTGCCCTAACCCCTCCTCCCACACACACACACCAGTTAAATCCTGTTTAAGCCAGAATTTTTCAGGCTAGCTTTCCTTTCGCTACTGCTTAACTGACATTTATGCCTGCTGTAATAAAAAATCTCAACAAGTTGCAAATATTTGTTAGCCCACCAAAGCTGTGGACATCCGCTTTCTTCGAGTAGTGACCTCCAGTGCTGATTACTTCTGGCGCCATGTAGCGGTAGGAGCCAATTGCAGTTTTGGTGTGCCCTGTGCCCTCAGTGGCTCGCGCAAGTCCAAAATCACCAAGTTTTAAGACTTTGTGATCCTCTGATAGCTACAAAACAATTTCAGATCTTAAGGTCACATCAGAATTTGAAGTGGAGGTTAAAAGGTAAGGGGCATGGGCTCTCAGGTTGGGTAAAACGCATTAGTTCACGGTCTTTGTGGCCCATTCCTCTAGAGGCTGAGAAAGATGCTGCAACAGATACAGTTCTTTCTCAACTGTATACGTGATCGGACATTTGATTGGGTTTCCCCAGCAGGATCTTGTGTGAGATTGTGTTTATATACTTTCATTTTAAAGGGTCTGCTGATGGGGTAATTGCCCTCTTTAACAACCCACGTGCACTGGGGAGTTTGAGCAAGGACAGCGGCAATGTCAAAGAAAACGTCACTCCAAAAAGAAAACTTATCGCTAACGTAAGTATTGTCGCACGTGCAGCACGACTATTTTCCTTTTTTAACCAATAATATTGTTACTTTGTGACATTCTCGTTCCCGTAGCCGTCGTCGTTGCTAACGGAGCGTAAAGCATGCGACGCTTTTTAGGGGCGCCCAACGGAGGTGTTCGCAAAACAGGTGTTCCGCAGGGGGATGTATCTGCTTGGTAGAAAAAGAAGTACTGGGAAATTGCTGGGGAAAAGATTGTTGTTGTGCTGGCAAATTGTTTTCAATCTGCTGGCGGATGCGTCTCCCCCTGGAAGAAAGTTATTTTTTTGAAGTTAATGTACCCCATTTTCCATCCCCACTGAAGGGTAAATCCAAGAGCTTTTGCCACGCTCATTTTGGCGCAGGGTGCATTAAATTGTTGTTTTTATGCTTGGTGGCTGGGAAACACCCGGCCCTGCTGGCAAACGGAATTACTCTTTCTGCTGGGAGTGCAGAACAGATAAAAATTTCCCCGTAGATGGAGAAATTGTTCCAAATAGGCGAATTTTTGGCTCATTTTATGGCCATGATATATTTTGATAAATTTTTGAAAAAAATAGCTCGTTGGGTGCCCCTGGTTTTTAAGACGCGAACGGCAAACACGTTTCTCCAATAGAGGGTGCTTAGTTACCACGTGGGAGGCACTGCTGTCCTGGCTTACGAAACGTGTTCTTCCGGTTGCCATCCCCGATTTAAAAACTCCGCGTGATGAAGCTACCTTTTAAAAATCTAACTCCCTTTGAAGGCAAAAGAGGAAATTGGCAAAAAGTAACTTCACTGAAGTTTACTGGCGCGTAATGATAAAAATGTTCATATAAAGGTACTCACAAAGATGTTCTCAGGTTTTACGTCTCTGTGCATAATATCGAGGGAATGAAGGTGATCGATGGCCGAGCCAATATCCTCAATAAATCTGACGGTGAAGATCTTTCCTTGTCCACCGTGCTCCTTTAGGTAATCCTTCAGATTTCCTCCAGCCATAAACTCCATCACAATTGAAAGTTCATTCTTCTTGGAAATGTAGATCGAGATCACCTCCACAATTCTGGGATGGTTTGCTTGTCTAGAATGACAGGCCAAAACAGTCATTTGTTTAACCTTTTTCTGGATACGGAATTCACGGCAAGGATTTTATGCTTAAGACTGTTACTCTTGGGAAAACAACTTTTTATCGAGCAGCTTACCTCGTAATTTTGCCTCAAAACCGCAAGGTGAACGAACAATTGCCTGGTGTAGCATACACTACAACCGATTTTCGGGTTATTTGCATGGTGCTGCAATCGCTGCGGGGAGTGAAAATCTGCTTTATTTTACACAACGCTGTGAGGAATATTTCAAAAGTTGCATTGTTTCGTTACTATCTATCGGTGTCGCCAAGGATTTGTGGCACTTGACTCGGTAAAAACTTTGGTGCTAACGAAATTTCGCTACACCTTCAGTTGAGGAACTGTTGCAAGAGAAACTGCCTAGTATACCATTTCTAGATGTTTGAGGGGAAAGATTCTCAGTTGAAGAAGCTCTTTTGAGTTGTAAAAATAGTATGTCTGCATATTTTTTTAAATTTTACATTTGCTAATATTTAACTCAAAACAGTCGCCTCCCATGTAGCTACTAAACTCTTTTCAAAAGCACCTTGCACGCAGAGTAAGTAGGTAAAATGGTTCCTTAAAATAACTGGAAGGAAATGAATAAGATTTCAATCTTTAATGTTATATAGAGGAGAAACTGAACGAACTTTAGCATTTCGACTTCTCTCTCGAAGTTCTCAATGTGCTTGCTGTCAGCTTCTTTATCTTTCAAAATTTTAACAGCTACTGGCCGGCCGCCCTTCTTTGCCTGATATACGTAACCGAAACTTCCTTCACCAACTCGCTCAAAGTAGCCGGCATCTAACTCGCTTCGGAACTTGTGACTGATACGCGTCAACTGCTCAAGTCCTGTCATGTCTTTTTTCTGTTACAACAAAAGCAACGGTAGGCCCGTTTCAAACGTCGAACTTTACACTTGCCGAATCTAATGAAAATGAACGGAAACAATAGATTTGTCTCATTTGCTTTAGATTCGGCACATGAAAAGTTCGACGTTTGAAACGGGCCTAAGAGAGATAAGAAATCATATTTAAAGTTTCAACGCCTCTGATGAGTGATTAGAGGGCTTGCTCATGCTTAATGCAAAATCATGGATCGTGCAAGGAACACAATACCGCAACATTTTTTCCCCGCAAAACTCTTGCAGAAGCCGTCCTAAAAATACATAATACTGAAATCTGATGGGCCGCATTTCATCACAGGTCGAGACTTCGATCTGGATTAGGAACTTTTGATAAGACTAAATAAATAATAATGAACTTTCTTTAAGTGTCAAGTGTATTTAGCGCTGGGTTACTAATTGGTTTTTAGGAGCGGGGGGGAGGGGGGGGGGGAAGGG
This sequence comes from Montipora foliosa, assembly GCF_036669935.1. Taxonomy (NCBI): domain Eukaryota; kingdom Metazoa; phylum Cnidaria; class Anthozoa; order Scleractinia; family Acroporidae; genus Montipora; species Montipora foliosa. The sequence goes on from NC_090874.1 coordinate 69,414,676, forward strand.
GGGAAGGGACCGGAGTACCCGGGAAAAAAAACTTCTCGGAGCAGAGTAGAGAACAAACAAATTCAACCAACATGTGACGCCACGTCTGGGAATCGAACCCAAGCCACATTGGTGGGAGGCGAGTTTTCTTACCACTGCGCCCATCTCCCTAAGGCTTGAATACTTAGTTGGGAGTTAAGAACATCACAGCGGACGCAAGCGTCAAGTGGATCCATATACTAAGTGTCTTTTTGACAAAATGTAACCGCATGCAAGCATACTTTTCATCAGCTTTTTGAAAGTCAGGACAAATAACAGTGCAAATTAAAGAGGTTGAGTATCATGCTACGAAAATATAAGCACTCACATCTATGGCATCTATACCATATCTGGATTTGAGCTCGTGATTTTCTTTCATTATAGCAGTAGCGAGTTTCAGTATGGAATCTTCGTTACTCCAAGCAACCAAACGGCTTTTTTCATAAACTTTCCTCTTGTTGGCGACTTCGTCTCCATTTACATTCACCAGGTGAGAAGCGATGTTTCTCTCGTCTGGAGATGAAGCTTGATCCGCATAACAAATAGCTTCGTCAGTTCCACCTGGTATGAAGAAATGTATCTCAAATATCGACCATAGATTCGAATCTAGTTATTCTGTTTTGTTACGCTGGTCCTTGCTTACACAGTTACGTTCAGGACAACGACTTGTCACCCTTTCGAGGCAATTGTTGTTTGAAAGGTTAAATGATCTCTTATTTGTTCTTTGAACGAGGCCAATGTAAGTGATCTCAGTTACAAACACTGACAAGTTTTTTTGTTTGTTTGCGTTTTTCACTTGCGCATGCGTAAATGCCCCAATACTCCAATGATATGTAAAATTACTTCTAACATATTATCGTAAAACCATTAAGATTATTGTCACCATCAAAAACCTTTATCAAGCTACAACAAAAGAAAGATTTAAGTTCACTTTTTAATGATATGAGTCGACAGCTTCATTAATATTAGCCAAAGGTTATGACATCAACCTGTCAAAATTCTAACAAGATTGTGACTCGTTGTGTTATATTGTTGAGATACCTGAGAGGCCTACGATGGGTTGCCAGGACCACTGATGCCCTAATGCCGGAAAGACACCAACAATCGGTAACAAAAGATAAAGAGCATTCTTACCCTTAAGACGAATTAATGCAAATGTCTCCCTCTGGATCTCTTTTAGCTTTTCAAGGTTGTACTTTTCTGAGTCGACAATACGGATTTCCAAAGAGCTGTTTCTTCGCATAAAAGAATTGGCAAGCAAGGCAACCTTGGCATACTTGCTTATTGAAATCTTGCATTTCAGTAAGATTTTCTTCTTTTCATTTTCTGATAGAGTAGGCGACGCATCCACTTCCTTCCACTTCTGAATTTCTCTCTTCACACCATGATAATGGAACAAGGTTGTAACTTTTGTCTCCGAGTCGGGACTTGTTATTAGCTTCAAAAGTGGAATATAAAATGTAGGGATAATATTTGTACAAAACGAGGTTTTGCAAATGGCCGGCAACATTTTGTTTATGGCGTGTTTCTACGAAACTAAGGTGTAATTCTGTCCAAGGTTGAGATAACATTTTTTTAAAGCTATACAATACAAGTACTCAGTTAGAGATTTGAGAAACGTTTTGGCCTTTTTCCACTTCGATATCCAAAATCCACACCGTAAAATCAGAAGAAAAAACAACTAAACGAAAGACTAAATAGTTTTGTATTGGAATCAGATTGAATTCTTGGAATTTGTACGCATGCGAATTTTTTTGTCTTTCGCTGGTGCCTGTAATGTAAATGAGGTAAGAACACTAATATTTACCGGTACCAAGAGAGAGCCCTATTTCGATGAAAATTCTTTGAAATATATCTATAATTCGGTATCATACTGCGTGGCTATTTCAAGGACGACCGCGTGATCTTGATGGGCCGTTTGTGTGAAAGTGGACCAAGAGGTCATGGGAACAAAGGTTAGCAGTCAGCAGTTAGCAATCTACAAAAAATTTGAAATAATTAGCACAATCGCCTTGGTTAAGATGCTTTTTAGAGTGAAACAAAAAACACCAATATGGGGGGCTATGCAAAAAGGCCCATGCATTATTCCCTTTCAACTGGAGCCTATAACCATCAACGTACAAGCTTCCATACTGGGTCCAAGTCGAGGCAATTTTAAATTGAATACAAAAATTTGGTTTTATCAACGGAGTTGATAATGTAAATTGGCCACCGTACAGAGATTCTAAAAGCTGACGTTTCGAGCGTTAGCCCTTCGTCAGAGCGAAATTGAGTTTGGCATCACACGAGTGGCCATTCTCAATCTCACTGGTAGTAATTGAAAGATCCGGTTTCACGGGAAAATCGATCTAAAAATAACTCGGTCTCTATGTTTGGTCAATGTCGATTCCGTGCCACAAATATATCAAAGTTGTACGCAACTCGTTACGTGCTCCTGCGTGCAATTTAAGTTTTAAAACATCCGTGCATATATTGATCCACTGGGGACAGTTTGTTCCTCTCTCTGGCTTGAAAAGAACACCAGACTGCCGATTCTTCCACCTCACAGCAGTGACGACCAGCTGTTTTGCCATGGGCTCGTCACATTTCTATTTTATATAATTCTTTGCTAGGGTCTGGGAGTGGAAGTGAGGATGAGGGCTTCCGGTGGCAAGTTATTTCTGACGTGTGCACAATATTGAAATGCATGAATCGAAAGGTCTATAAATATGGACGTCATTTATCCTGTATCCACTCTACATCCGTTCACCACTACTTGTTGTTATGACAGACAACTTCTCTGCCCAGGCAAAATGAATATTACGAGACTCCACGAACACAAGCACAGGGAGCGGTCCTTAAGATACAAAAATATGGTTTACCTTAAGAAGATGGTCACGTCTTCCCTTCATTGCATCTAGAGTTTTTTGCACTTTCTCCTCTGAGTAAATACCTGTGGAGATTTATCGAGACATGCTTTTATTTTTGTTGGATATACCATTTAACCAGGTGGTATTTATTAAGTATGGGTTACCGAAGTTAGCGATGTTTTCCTAAATTGGATTTGTTTGGTGTGGTGTTTGCCTTTGGTTAACTTTGTTTAGTAACCGCGTTTTTATTAAGCTTGAGTTGTGATTCCTCTACAGATACTTGCAACAACTATCTCAAACGACTAAGGATTTTGTATGCAAAATATGGGTCAGAAAACTTGGATTAGCTTTCCACATCAATGTCATAAATTTAAGGTATCCATTTTTTCCCCTTGAGCTTTTACTGCTTTGATCTCAATTAAAGGTCTCATTGATTATAACAAAAATCACCATGATGTCAAAGAAAAACATCCTATTTTCCACTTTAGTATCTTAACGATACATAGAAAAAGATGCTTGAAATGTGCTTACTGAAAGAGTCAGTTAGGAACATGTCTTTGATGGCATCGCGAGAGATAAGTTCAAAATACTCGTCTGGTGACAAAGCATTCGTAACAGTGGTGGTATGAATGATTATCTCTGATGCATTTTGCTCTAATGCAAGCTGCTGCTGAAGATATTGGTCTCGCTGAATTCTAAGGTAAGACCTCAAATAGACCTTGAAAGATAAAAGATAGGAAAATCTCTTTGTTATAAAGTAACTTCCGCTGAACGCATTGCCCGCATTGCCACTCAGTCAGTCAGCCTGCGCATATTGCCACTACATAAATTTCCCTGGAGAAAACGTGTTCCTTGACTAAGAGTACTGTAGTGTAATTTAGCTATTAATTATATATATATAAATGTGATTATCATATATAGAACGCCTCTTGCAATTACAAGACAAATGACTTGGCATGAGTGAGCTTGGTTTTAGTCAATACTCGCGCAATAATGGACAAAATGAGTGAAAATATCAGAGAGTGAACCTGCTGTTCACTCCTTCGAAACGCCTTTCTTTTTCTTGCAAGATAGAGCAGGGGCAATCAACGACCAATTTGTTGTAAAATGTATTATTATACCCCAGTTAATGAAAACAAATGTTATGAAGGCATTTTCAGGTGTTTTTCAGTGTTGCTGGAAAAACATTATCTGTTCCTTTTTCCCAGCAAGACACACAAGAAATTTCCCAGCCAGCTAGATAAAATTGGTTGGTTTCCCAGCCAGCTGATCAAATTTATTTCCCAGCCAGGAATTCCGCGCGCTTTCAAATCCCTCGATCCGAGACGACCGAATAAAAGCGACACAACCGAGACAACACAGGTTTTTTCCGCAAGCGCAATCACTCTGACCAGCCGTCGTATGTTTGTGACTACTCTCTGGGAGAGGGAAGGGGTTCTTTTTTGTTTTTTTTTAGTCGTCCTCAGTCTTCAGAGTTTCTACAGCCAGCTCGGGTTGAAATGCTAGAAAAAGTCAGTAATTCCCAGGCAAAACCTCTGTCAATAACAAAATTTCCCAGCCAGCTCATCGAAACACCTGTATTTTTGCCAGCCAGCAAGATTCCTCTGGGGAACAGATAATGTGAGGAACAGATTCGTTGGGTGCCCCTGATAGAGTTAGGATGAAATGGCAAGGGATGTTGAAGTAGGAATACGTCTATAAAGCTTTTTCCACGTGCACCTTTGATCAAGGGTAGGGGAGTTCGCGCCTTACGAACAGCCCATAAATCGATATTTAGAGTATCTTTCCAGATTTCAATCAGAGAGCTAATGGCGCAAATGAACCCATTGCACCTGTGGCCGGAACGGAAAATACCCTTTCGCTGATCACATGGCTTTTTTGGACAGCTTTTTGCAATACTTTTGATTTGGTGACAAAGTAGCAAGGGTTTTAAGCCAGTCATGCACATGGCGTGAAATTCGGACGATGAAATAATATTTCAGGCTTAAAAATAACTTCTCCTGAGTCTGAAAGGTGGGCATCAACAAGAAATCAATACCTCTCCTGGCTTTATTTCGTCTTGAATAGTCCCCGTGCTCAACAACTGAACGAATTCCCACGGTCTTGCAGTAACCTTGAGTGTGAGAAGACTTCCATTCTCCTCTAAACCGGACGTTTCACAGGTCAAGAAATTGTAATGCGTCATCTGTTGATTATGTAAAATATGAGAGAAAAGCGAGGGCTCAAAAATCATACTGTAACGCACACAAATAGAAACGTTTAACAGGAGATGGCAATGGGGTAATAATATTTCCCAAAGTAGAGGTTGAAGATGATCGGTAATTATCCTAAACGTACCTCTGAGAAACTCATTTTTATCCTCAATTACAATTTTCGTGGAGGATACACTTTGTTTTTCCTACAGCTGCCTGTTTTCCTTTGTCGTCAAACAATTTGCCGAAGCAAAAAACACCAAAGGCAACGTGAGAGGGACATAGTCGAATCTATATTTAGCGGCCCTCTGTTGACGGTCGCCCATGCATTACAAACCCTTTTAAGCTCCCGATTTCGCTTCCAAAATTTACTTTCAATTTGACCTCTATAAACGGTAACCCTACTTAACATGTGACCTGAGCACTTCGTCAACCGGAGAACACGACGGTCTAATTTCTCTTTGATGCTCCACCAAAACCACGAGAGATTGAAACATGAAAGACGCATTAGAAGGCTAAGGCCCTGGAAAAGGCCTTTGCCTCCTTAAAAAGGACTTGCTCAACCAGTGGTCTAGGGACATGACTGTAGTGTTCTACAAGGGCTCATACCCAAGTAAAAGAAGGGTGTTACTAAACACAGGAACGGAACGGAAGGGAACGGAATATACCGGAATAGGCCGGAATGAGGCGGAATGAGGCGGAATGACACCGGAATGAGACGGAATGAACAAGAATGGTACCGGAATATACCGAAACGAACCGGAATGACACCGGAATGACACCGGAATGAGGCGGAATGACACACAAATAAAGCGGAACATACCAGAATAAACCGGAATATGCCGGAACAAGGCCCAATGACTGGAATAAAACCAAATGACACCGGAATGAGACGGAATAAACAAGAATGGTACCGGAATATATCGGAACGAGGCGGAATGACAAATAATGACAGAATAAAGCAGAAGGGACACCAGAATCAAGCTGATTAGCGTGGACCGGAATGACAAGGAACAAAAAGTAATTTTTATCATTCTAGACTGTGAATGAATAAGTGTTGCAAAATAGAGAGACTGACAAAAAAAAAGTTTACATTAAAGGTGAAGTAACAAGGCTTGCAACGAGTCACGATATGTTCTCACAATTCTTCATGTAAATATATTATCAACGATCTATTTTTTTTTTTCTATTTTTTTTTTCTGTGCTTCTGACTTCTTTCTTCAAACAAGGAAACACTGCATTCAGGTTCCATGGCATTATTGCCAACAATCGGGAAGAGAAAAAGAGTCTTCCGGCCGTTTGCGCGAATCTATTCCGTATATTTCCATCACGTGTGGGTCGTGGGAAGCAGGCAAGCAGCAACGGTAATTAGTTTGTGGCCATCCTGTTTATGGACAAACTTGAAACCATCGCCCTCTCCTCGCACCTGATGATAAGCCCTTACAAGAGATATGTTGATGATATCTATCTCCAAACAGCTAATGAAGAAACATCTGACCACTTCCACGACATAATAAACAATGTGCACCCTAATTTGAAAATCGAAATTGAAAAACCAGAAATAACGTCGAGTGGCTTGTCATTGTCATTACTTGATTTCAAAGTCACCATATCCAAGGATGGCAACAGCTTTTTTGAATTCTACAAAAAACCAGCCAACAACCACTATTTGTCCACCATCAATCAGCTATGCCAACTAAATCCAAACACAACTCCATTCGCAACGAGCGAAAACGCATCAAGGACAGATGCTGTTACCGCCGCAGAACTGTGATTTTTCTGTCTTTAATCGGATTGACATTACGTGGACATTATATGAAGTACTAAGTAGGAAACTTTGTAACCCGGGTGTGAGCACATGTTTTTCTGGTCGTGTGGAGTTTTAACTTTGAGAAAAACTTGCTGGACTTGTGAAATAAATTATGGTTAAAAAATTACAAATATTGTTGAGTTGAAGTATTGGCAACAATTTTCTGGTCCTTGGAAGCCGGATAGAACGAGCGAATCGAAGAAGTGGTGTGGAATTTGGGAATTTAGTATGGATTTGACCGAAGCTATCGGCGATGGTGGACGCCCTTTGGATTCAACTCACACAACCCAAACAGTGAGTACGAAAATTGTGAGTTTAAAAAACAAACGTGCTGTCGTCAAAGAAGAATAACTAACACTCTGAAGAAACTAGATTCACTATTTGCACAATATGGACGGAAAGCTATATTCGTGGCCATGTAAACAATCTGCAAGAATATCTCATTGAAGCGAAAGACCTTACTGATGAACTCGTCTCTGTAATGCCAGAGAACGAACACGACACCGTCTTAAATTGGTACGAGGAACAACTCGAAAGAATTCAAGAAGCTATATTGGAGGCTAACGCGGCACCTTGACGAAAGAGTAGAAGAAAGTTCTAGCGGATTAAATTAAGCTTAAGCAAAACTTCTACTACGGCGAGATCCTCCCAAACAGCCGAAATTCGGGCAAAAATGACCTCAGCGGAAATTAAAGCAAAACAATTAGCCTTAGAGGAACAGCGAAGAATGGAGCAGTTCGAAAAACACACTGGAGGTTAAAAGAAAGCTTGAACTTGTGCAAGACGAAGCTGAAAGGCTCAAATTCAAGGCTGGAGAAAGAAGAAAGACTCAGGAAGCCAGGGACAAGGCTGCACGCCTTGCAGTCAGAAGCAGCAATCTTTGAAAAAGCGCAAAATGAAGATCATGACCCTGAAGCTCTGCCCAACCGATTGCTTGATTTTGCTGACGAATCTTTGGAATTGGAACAATCAGCTGCTGTGGTGGGACACTTACCCATTATCCCTAAACCTCTCACTGGTATTTCCCCTGAACCAGAAGTGAATTATGGAACTGTATTGTCAAACAACGTCACTGCAGAAGTTGTTAAATCCTCATCATCATTACAACAGCCAAAGCCAGCTGTTTCATTTGAAGTCCTGAGAGATCAAGGTCTGATAACCAAAGGAAATTTTGTCATCTTATCACTCATGGATTGGGGATTAATCAATCAATAAATCAATCGTTCATGACGCTAATGTTTCCCTTAATGGAAAAATGCAACATCTTCAGAATTCTGTCGTTGGAAGAGCTAAGTCTGCAATTGAAGGATATGGTTACAGTGGGGATTCTTAACTATGAAGCCCTCAATGAATTACAATCCAGATTTGGCAAACCCTCTCTTGTTATGTTGAAAGTCACATTGGACAGACCTCTGTCCGGAAAACAGCTCGCATCCAAATGATAAACCTCAAGAAGTTAGGAA
>NC_090874.1:69428758-69446258 GCF_036669935.1 Montipora foliosa
CGGTTTGGCCCCCCCTCTAGGCCATGTTCCGAGTTCACGTCAGCCTTCTCGTTTTTTCAAAAAAAGGGCAGTCGAAGTGCGAAGTCTTTGTGATGGTAATAATTTCTATTTTACATATGAATGAAAACCTAATTTTCATAAGAAAACAAGCTCGCACTTGAGACTCCACTTTGAAGAGGTAGGGCGACGAACTCGGAAAATGGCCAAAAAATAAACCCTCGCAAAACAAAGTTAGTTATAACTTGGCCAATTACTTTTTGTTATACTTAAGTAAAGTACGATCGTCCACAGGTGAGTGTAGTCCTGAGAAGGGACCTGTTTGACGATGACATTGACTGACGTTTCGACAACCCTGAGCGGGAAGTCCATCTTCAGAGTCACTCGAGTCACTTGACCTCTGAAGATGAACTTCCGCCCAGGTTGTCGAAAAACGTCAGTCAATGTCATCTCAAAACAGTCCTTCTCAGGACCTACACTCACCCGGACGCTCGTACTTTAACTTAATTATAACATGACTCCTGGGTTACAAACCATTTACGATATTACCTTTTGTTTTTTAACAATCTTTTTGTTCCTCAGGACGGTTTCTACCGGCAAGCCAAAGCCTTTCGCGCTATAAACGTTTGCATTTGGTTATCTCGCAGACCATTCAATACGTGAGCTTTTAACTGGAAACACAGATGTATGGAAAAGGGGAAAAAAAAAAAAAAAAAGTAGCGGCAGTTCTAGGTTTGATTTATGGTTCGACGTTTCAAATCCCGAGTTTCAGTTCTGATGACGGGGGTGACTAAGGTTTTGATTTTCAATTTTTCTTCCATTGCGCAGTGTTCAGAATAGAAATATTGACGCACCGCCAAACCAAAGGCATCGCTATTTCTTCTCGGTGACAATGTCTTAGATGATAAATTGTTTTTTGCATTTACACTTTTCCTGGTCTCTTTTGAATGCAGCTAGTCTATAGCACTTTAATTTGTCTTTTGGCGAAAGACATGAGCCCCGATTCAACAAGGCCTATAAATTTTGTATCACTCCACGCGAAAGAAACCATGGCGAAAAATCACGCATACCTTGTTTGAACATTATATTCTCTACCTTTCTCAAATCGCATTAATACTCTTGTTTACTTCCCAAAATGTTGCATAATCATTGTTTTTTTATTTCTCTTGGGACAATGAAGAACTTGAAAACAATGCCTAGTACAATTTGGGGTGGTCGGTAAAACAAGATGTTGTATTATGGGATTTTGAGAAAGTATAAAGTAGGATGGGAGCACGGTTCAAGCAGTTCTTGAGCTAAATGGAGCCACGTCCGATTGACTGAGTTTTGGTCGGGAAAATTTTTAACGAAGTGCTTACCATTACCATGGAAACGAGACACAACGGTTTCGCGTATTTTTATTCCTTTCTCGTCCTGGGAATTTACCAAGTTGAGGTAGAAACACCCCCCCCCCCCCCCCAAAAAAGAGATTTTAACAAAAAAAGCCGGAAAAATCCATAAAAGTATGTTAGTTTCTTTGAGCAACAGATTCAATTATAGAAGTGGAATTCCAGTTTTACATGTAGAAGGTTGCCGTGCAAAAGTTTGCTGATAGAAGACGAAAGACTTACGAACCTTAGCCAAGTGTCCGATCGATCAAGAAACGTTACCGTAGAAGTATCCGTTAGGATCCCAAATGACATTCAAGACCAAAGATCAATTGATAGCAGACGGTCTCTTTTCTTTTTTTTTTTTTGTGCGTTCGCGAAGCTGGACTAGTACGGGAAAAGAGAAAAAGAACATCTGCGCATGGGTCCAAAACTCACTTTGATCCAACCGCTCTGTCCACAACCTTGAGACGGCACCTCTTCAAGCCGCAATGCCCCATGACTGCGACTTGAGCCCGCTTTGTACCGCGCATTCGACCCTTTAACAGTAGTAATTCCCCTGTTGTTAACTGAGCCCACACAGCATGAATTAGCACGTGAGGAATTCAAGTCCGCTAAGTAACATATCCGCGCATGCTCAACGGAGTGAGTTTTCGAACCTATGGCAGGGGTACTCTTGTCCCGTGCTCGTCAGCCAAGAGAACACAGAATATAACAAACCTCTGCTACGCAGGGAAGGGGTCATACGGAAGGGGTACAGAAACTGTGCTACGTTGGTGGGCCAAGTGTTTTGCAACATGAAAATTTTGGTTTTGTCAAACGAGTTGGTACGATCGAATTTCCACTGTTGGAAAGACACTGATTGGCTGACGTTTTGGAATGTTAGCCATTCAATCTTTGCACGGTGGGTAATGGGCCACTTTCAAAAAAATACATAATCAGTTTTGTTTGTTTAGAATAATCACTCCTAGTTTTCTCGCATGTGACTGACTGGAGGTTTGTTGGTAAACATCCATGTCATTTTTTTTTTTTGCTTTTATTTATGCATCCGAATGTGGTCCATCGTTTGTTTGTTTGTTTTTTTTTCTTTTGCTACATGTGCTACATGGGGATGGTGTCGTTGTTTTTTGGGTGGGGGGAGACGGCTGTTTATGTTGTTGACTTACTTCAATACCTGATTACATTTGTGGGGGGTCATTAGGGTCTCTTAATGTCCTTCTCCTCTGTTGATCATATATAAAAGACCTGAAATGCTTCTTTTTTCTTTTGTGGGAAGGGGGAAAAGAGAGGAGAGGAGACTGGAAATGAGGTAGATCATGACACTGTTCTTATCATTTTATCCTTTCCCCGCTTGAATCAATCGTTGTGTTCACAGTAGTTCCTACAATCTCTGAAACCTTTCTTTGTTCAGGAAACGGCCGCCTCAGTTTTTGCTCCGCCGTCCAAGTTTAACAATTTAGTTTTCAACTTCCAGAATTTAAAGCTATAAAACGAGATAGAGTACTGAATTTAGCACACAGATGGTTCACAGTGCAAAGTAGCTTCTACATTGCAAGTTAACAGATGTGGGGTAGTTTTTCCATGAGGTCATGTGCAAGTCGGGCGAACTGAGTAATCGAAGCTTGTCATAAAGGTGGGGGGGGTAATGGGCCAAATCGGAGAGTAATACCCCAAATCAAATGTAATATTTCTCCGATTTTGTCATTATATATAGTGTTTGTCAAACCGATACAAATCTGATGGAAAGATAGAAAAAGAAGCACTTACTAAGTTGTTTCCATCAAAAAGAATTCTTCATTCTCGTCCGAAGCTTTGTTTTAATCGTTTGGTTCCTTTTGCATAATTTTAAGTTCAGTATTTGGCGAACAGTCGAATCAAACCTGGTGCATTGTTTGAAACCCCCTTAGTACTTTTAACGCAGAATTCACTTCCGACAGTTTTTTTCTCGCATTTTAGGTTGATTTCTGTAAATAAGTGTGTTGATTAAAGAGCGTTCCACAGGACCGACCGTAGGAGTATGGCTTTGCAGAATTGAGTACTTTTGATATCGCTTCTGAAATTGTTAGGGTAAGGGGAATCAGGCCCATAAAGGGTCTCTTGTGCTTTAGGTGACGCTGACTCATCGGTTTCAATGGAGGGAGGCATAGAAGTCTCGGATTCATTGATTCTGTGTCGTCCAGAGGATTGTTCCTCTGACGGGTTGTAAGTGATAGAGTTGAGAACGGATTGTCTCCCATAGCCATCTCTATTGTGGGGTAAGGTGAATTGTCATAATTCAGAGACTCGTCACAGAGTCTGGTGTCTGAGCAAGAGTCATCTCTGGTGTTCGCTAGGTTCAGTGTTTCTTGGTTTATGACCCTGACTTTACCGGTGTTACCTTGGCTTGAATCTAAAGGTTGTCTTTCGGTGGTTTCAGTCATCAACGAAGCACAAGAATCTTGTTCTGTGAAGGTAATAATAACCGATCTCATTAACATACTTCTTTTTCACAAGTATTGATGGGATACACTGACTGTAGCAAGGCGTTTTCGTGGTGCAAACGCAACGGGAATGCCAATGCCGCAAGCAGGCATGATTCACCTCGCAAGTGACCAAAAGAGATCAAAAGAAACCTTGGCGTTAACCTCTAACTGGTTTCTCAAAAATAAGCGTGAATCTTTGGCTGTAAACTTTGAATTGCTCAGGAATCACAGTTTTCTTGATTTTAATTTTTGTTTTCGTTCTTGCTTAGTCCACACGACAAAATTATTTATTGTTATTAAATTTGTGGATAGAGTTGAGAACGGATTGTCTCCCATAGCCATCTCTATTGTGGGGTAAGGTGAATTGTCATAATTCAGAGACTCGTCACAGAGTCTGGTGTCTGAGCCAGCCATCTTAATAGTTGAGTCTTGTCTGGTGTCGCTAGGTTCTGTTTTCCTTACTTTATCTGGAATCTTCCTTTAGTTTTGAAAGCAATGTTGTCATGACTTTGGATCGAAGCAATCTTACCTTCTATGCTAGTGCCGGGTTCCAAACTGCACCATCCTGACCTGGATTCAGATGACGAGCTTTTCTTCCTCAACGTACTTAAAATACGCCGCATATCTGGGCGGAACTCTTCCGGCTCCAGACATTTTTAATGATGTTTGTTATCTTCATTGCCATCTCCTTTCCGAATTTTTCAACTGGAATACTCTGAAACAAATTCCGCGCAAAATTATTCAGCCAAACCTACCAGCTGGCCCCTCTACAAAGTTTTGGGAAAAGGTTAGGGTTAGAAAAAATTATTAGGGTTAAAAAAAATTATGGCCTAAATATTCTTAAAACTTCAGGAAGGCAGACGTACAAGAAACCGTAAAATGATTGAGAAGTGGTACGTACGCAAGCGCTGGAATATCGCGATCGAGAAATAGAATAACAAGAAAAGGCTACACTAGCCTTCACTCTGTCCGGTGTTTGTTTATCCAACTTTTGCTCTAAAATTTAATTTCCTCGTCAGGGGCTACTTACAGTACTTCTCAGTTTTCTTTTAATGTCAAAGTAAAGTCTCTCTCTAAGCTTTCCAAGCGCATCATTAACTCAGTAGACGCACAGCTAAAAACATCATGCAATTCTTTCATATTAAACTATCTTCAGGAAAAACCTCATGTCATTATTGCAGATTGAATTCAAAATTTTTTTTAATGAAAACACACATTCACATTGCTTTGTTTTAATACGCCACATTCAAACGTCAAAGCCGATTGTGATTGGCAAATCAGAAATGGTTAAACGCATCACAAAAGATGCTTTTGGATGAAAAAGGGTGAAAGCCACCGCTTTCGATCAATCGAAGAAAGGACTGCTTGGACAATTGATGTGGGTCGTGCAGTTGCAGAAAATTGTCCTTGATAGTTTGTCTTCTTTTCTTTCTTTCTTTGAACCAATGGAGATTTGTTTTGGTCTTACTCGTAATTGATAGTCATTGATATTCTAAGACTCGGAAAAGTTGAAAAGAAAGCGTAATTGTTGAGGCCGGCCCAAAAAGAACTACCCAAGAAGCAGAGAACGTGTCTCTATGTAGTCATGGTTTATGCCCGTGCTTTTGAATTAAATAGAATTTCCCAGCCATGTTATAATCCACCGTGATTTATGCATGCATGCATGCATGCATGCATGCATGCATACATACATACATACATACATACATACATACATACATACTACATACTTTATTTGTCATGTAGGTCAATAAATCGCCGCTAAAAAGCTGATGTGGCCTCATGCTTAGTGCGCTCGACTCCGGAGCCAATGGTCCGGGTTCGGGGCCTGGCCGGGGACATTGTGTTGTGTTCTTGGGCAAGACACTTTACTCCCACGGTGCCTCTCTCCACCCAGGTGTATAAATGGGTACCGGTGAATTTAATGCTGGGGGTAACCCTGCGATGGACTGGCATCCCATCCAGGAGAGGAGAAATACTCCTAGTCCGCTTCATGCTACAGAAACCGGATAAGCGCCGGCCTGATAGGCCTTCTAGGCTCGTAAGCAGACTTTACCTTACATACATACATACTTTATTTGTCATGTAGGTCAATAAATAGTAGCTAAAAGCTGATGTGGACCTACGAACTAAAGTGTATCTACAAAATTTAAACAAATAACGTTAACAAACTTATGAATTATTCACAATGAATAAGAAAGAACACTGTACACAATACCCAGTAAGATAGTCAACAGTTAATTGACTATAGTGTTAAAAATAAATAAAATAATGAAAATAACATCAATATAGTGTAATTTTCAATGTCTTTGTTTATTCCCTGCATGCCCTTAAATGTTCATTTATTTTATCCTAAAATGTCAGATTTTGCTTTAAGAGCAGATTTAAAAGATGAGAGAATGAGAGAAAGAAGATCGAAGGAAGTCACTTTTAGGGCGTTGCACGTATAGTTTCAGGCTGTCCCTGAGATTTCTCAACCGGGAGTGTTTAGTAAATAGAGAGTTCATCCCAGCCGGAGCTCTATTGTAAAGTGCCTGATAAGATGAGGTTGCTGTGATGGCATTTGCAAGAATTTGACTTTCTCTCCGTTAGCGGTACCGGTAATTCGGAAAAATAATATACCATTTACTTACTGATCATTTAATTCTCGGCGTCAACATTTTACGTACCGGAATACTTGGTTTGACGCCAGACATCTTGATATCAAAACACTTTTATCTCTCTCAATACCCGCATACACGGTTTTTCCACTTAAAACTTCAATGAGGCACAAGCCTAGAGAAAAAAGTAATATATACTTTTAAGAAAGCCTCTGCAAAGAATAAATTGTTTCTGGAAAGTGAATGGCATCTTATGGAGAGAACTACACGGTCCACGAACATCGGAAATAGACCAGTTCACGCTGTTGACTGCATCATGGGTTATCAGGACAACATGGCGGGAAATTCAAAGCAAAATAAACTTTACATGACGCAACTTCATAGACTTTCGCGTTCCTAAACGAAGTATTTAAATAAGTTCAAGTTCACGACTGAGATGACTGGACTTGGTAGCTATTCTTGGCAATTCCTTTTTTGTGACCATCCATTCTCTGTAATTTGTGTCTTTGGAATTACAGAAATGTGTCGTAGAAACTTTCTTTAACAAAACAATTTCTTCAATAGCCATTCTCTCCAACTTTATTCTGCGGTACCTTTGAGCACATATCTTCTATTTTGGAAAATAAAAATACCCAAATTGCGTATCATGAATACTTCTCATCGTTTTGAACTTCCTTACAAACCTTTGAATTTCTCTTCATCTAGCCCTGATTACCCATGATGCACTCAAGAGCGTGAACTCATCTATTTCGATATGTTAAAATTCAGTCCTAAACAAAGGCATATCATCTCGACGCTCTGGAGAATAAACTCACAGAAATCCTTTTATTTATTCCCCAGAGCCTCGAGATGATGCGTTTTGTTTAGGACTGAATTTTAATGTAAATGTAAATGTGCGCTTAGTTGACCACTCCCTACAAGGGCTTTTCAGGATCAACCGGTTCAACGGGATCGGACCGAATGCATGTGAAGGCGCCCATGGCTGCCGCCATACGATCCATGTGTGATTTCGGAGCACCGCAAACCCAGCCAGATGTAATTGACTGGGAGTCGATTTTGAGGAGGGAGAAAAACCGGAGCACCCGGAGAAAAACCCTCGGAGTCAGGTTGAGATCGACTGAAACTCAGCCAACATACGACCCGAGGCCAGAGTTGAACCTGGATCACAGAGATGGGAGGCACTTTTTATGACCACCAAACCACTCTGACTCCCCAATTAGTAACTGACATTTAGGCCTTCCCTATTAGTGCCCCAGCGCCACAAGACTTGACGCTAAATAAAGCAGTTAATATTATACACAATGTATGGTCCCAGCGAAACAGTTAGTTTTGTTTTCCCGAGGGTCCTGATTTTTCACGAGCAGAAGTCGAGGGAAAACAAAACTAACTAGTCTCCCGCGGGACCAGAAATTAAGTGCTTTGTGATATATTTAGACTTTTCCTTCAACAATCGCAGCAAAACATCCGGAGCGGGCAACAACTGAGGAATTGTATCCCGACCGGGATATTTTGAATTTGATCAGGGGCACGTGAGCAAGAATCAACCAATCACAGTGCTCGTTTTTTCGAGTGAAAGTCTAGGTATATAACAGCATGAGTTGATTTCAATGTATAGTGCTAAAGGCTTAGTCCAGCAGAACTATCCGAGAACGGAGTATGAGCTCTCGTCCCCGAGCCCGGAGGCCAGAATGCATTATTATTTGGAACCTGACAACTATATGAGTCATCTGAATGCCTCGTAAGGTAACAAGCGCTTTTGTCCCTCGCCCTCCCCCTGCCCTAACCCCTCCTCCCACACACACACACCAGTTAAATCCTGTTTAAGCCAGAATTTTTCAGGCTAGCTTTCCTTTCGCTACTGCTTAACTGACATTTATGCCTGCTGTAATAAAAAATCTCAACAAGTTGCAAATATTTGTTAGCCCACCAAAGCTGTGGACATCCGCTTTCTTCGAGTAGTGACCTCCAGTGCTGATTACTTCTGGCGCCATGTAGCGGTAGGAGCCAATTGCAGTTTTGGTGTGCCCTGTGCCCTCAGTGGCTCGCGCAAGTCCAAAATCACCAAGTTTTAAGACTTTGTGATCCTCTGATAGCTACAAAACAATTTCAGATCTTAAGGTCACATCAGAATTTGAAGTGGAGGTTAAAAGGTAAGGGGCATGGGCTCTCAGGTTGGGTAAAACGCATTAGTTCACGGTCTTTGTGGCCCATTCCTCTAGAGGCTGAGAAAGATGCTGCAACAGATACAGTTCTTTCTCAACTGTATACGTGATCGGACATTTGATTGGGTTTCCCCAGCAGGATCTTGTGTGAGATTGTGTTTATATACTTTCATTTTAAAGGGTCTGCTGATGGGGTAATTGCCCTCTTTAACAACCCACGTGCACTGGGGAGTTTGAGCAAGGACAGCGGCAATGTCAAAGAAAACGTCACTCCAAAAAGAAAACTTATCGCTAACGTAAGTATTGTCGCACGTGCAGCACGACTATTTTCCTTTTTTAACCAATAATATTGTTACTTTGTGACATTCTCGTTCCCGTAGCCGTCGTCGTTGCTAACGGAGCGTAAAGCATGCGACGCTTTTTAGGGGCGCCCAACGGAGGTGTTCGCAAAACAGGTGTTCCGCAGGGGGATGTATCTGCTTGGTAGAAAAAGAAGTACTGGGAAATTGCTGGGGAAAAGATTGTTGTTGTGCTGGCAAATTGTTTTCAATCTGCTGGCGGATGCGTCTCCCCCTGGAAGAAAGTTATTTTTTTGAAGTTAATGTACCCCATTTTCCATCCCCACTGAAGGGTAAATCCAAGAGCTTTTGCCACGCTCATTTTGGCGCAGGGTGCATTAAATTGTTGTTTTTATGCTTGGTGGCTGGGAAACACCCGGCCCTGCTGGCAAACGGAATTACTCTTTCTGCTGGGAGTGCAGAACAGATAAAAATTTCCCCGTAGATGGAGAAATTGTTCCAAATAGGCGAATTTTTGGCTCATTTTATGGCCATGATATATTTTGATAAATTTTTGAAAAAAATAGCTCGTTGGGTGCCCCTGGTTTTTAAGACGCGAACGGCAAACACGTTTCTCCAATAGAGGGTGCTTAGTTACCACGTGGGAGGCACTGCTGTCCTGGCTTACGAAACGTGTTCTTCCGGTTGCCATCCCCGATTTAAAAACTCCGCGTGATGAAGCTACCTTTTAAAAATCTAACTCCCTTTGAAGGCAAAAGAGGAAATTGGCAAAAAGTAACTTCACTGAAGTTTACTGGCGCGTAATGATAAAAAATGTTCATATAAAGGTACTCACAAAGATGTTCTCAGGTTTTACGTCTCTGTGCATAATATCGAGGGAATGAAGGTGATCGATGGCCGAGCCAATATCCTCAATAAATCTGACGGTGAAGATCTTTCCTTGTCCACCGTGCTCCTTTAGGTAATCCTTCAGATTTCCTCCAGCCATAAACTCCATCACAATTGAAAGTTCATTCTTCTTGGAAATGTAGATCGAGATCACCTCCACAATTCTGGGATGGTTTGCTTGTCTAGAATGACAGGCCAAAACAGTCATTTGTTTAACCTTTTTCTGGATACGGAATTCACGGCAAGGATTTTATGCTTAAGACTGTTACTCTTGGGAAAACAACTTTTTATCGAGCAGCTTACCTCGTAATTTTGCCTCAAAACCGCAAGGTGAACGAACAATTGCCTGGTGTAGCATACACTACAACCGATTTTCGGGTTATTTGCATGGTGCTGCAATCGCTGCGGGGAGTGAAAATCTGCTTTATTTTACACAACGCTGTGAGGAATATTTCAAAAGTTGCATTGTTTCGTTACTATCTATCGGTGTCGCCAAGGATTTGTGGCACTTGACTCGGTAAAAACTTTGGTGCTAACGAAATTTCGCTACACCTTCAGTTGAGGAACTGTTGCAAGAGAAACTGCCTAGTATACCATTTCTAGATGTTTGAGGGGAAAGATTCTCAGTTGAAGAAGCTCTTTTGAGTTGTAAAAATAGTATGTCTGCATATTTTTTTAAATTTTACATTTGCTAATATTTAACTCAAAACAGTCGCCTCCCATGTAGCTACTAAACTCTTTTCAAAAGCACCTTGCACGCAGAGTAAGTAGGTAAAATGGTTCCTTAAAATAACTGGAAGGAAATGAATAAGATTTCAATCTTTAATGTTATATAGAGGAGAAACTGAACGAACTTTAGCATTTCGACTTCTCTCTCGAAGTTCTCAATGTGCTTGCTGTCAGCTTCTTTATCTTTCAAAATTTTAACAGCTACTGGCCGGCCGCCCTTCTTTGCCTGATATACGTAACCGAAACTTCCTTCACCAACTCGCTCAAAGTAGCCGGCATCTAACTCGCTTCGGAACTTGTGACTGATACGCGTCAACTGCTCAAGTCCTGTCATGTCTTTTTTCTGTTACAACAAAAGCAACGGTAGGCCCGTTTCAAACGTCGAACTTTACACTTGCCGAATCTAATGAAAATGAACGGAAACAATAGATTTGTCTCATTTGCTTTAGATTCGGCACATGAAAAGTTCGACGTTTGAAACGGGCCTAAGAGAGATAAGAAATCATATTTAAAGTTTCAACGCCTCTGATGAGTGATTAGAGGGCTTGCTCATGCTTAATGCAAAATCATGGATCGTGCAAGGAACACAATACCGCAACATTTTTTCCCCGCAAAACTCTTGCAGAAGCCGTCCTAAAAATACATAATACTGAAATCTGATGGGCCGCATTTCATCACAGGTCGAGACTTCGATCTGGATTAGGAACTTTTGATAAGACTAAATAAATAATAATGAACTTTCTTTAAGTGTCAAGTGTATTTAGCGCTGGGTTACTAATTGGTTTTTAGGAGCGGGTGGAGGGGGGGGGGGGAAGGGGGGAGGGGACCGGAGTACCCGGGAAAAAAAACTTCTCGGAGCAGAGTAGAGAACAAACAAATTCAACCAACATGTGACGCCACGTCTGGGAATCGAACCCAAGCCACATTGGTGGGAGGCGAGTTTTCTTACCACTGCGCCCATCTCCCTAAGGCTTGAATACTTAGTTGGGAGTTAAGAACATCACAGCGGACGCAAGCGTCAAGTGGATCCATATACTAAGTGTCTTTTTGACAAAATGTAACCGCATGCAAGCATACTTTTCATCAGCTTTTTGAAAGTCAGGACAAATAACAGTGCAAATTAAAGAGGTTGAGTATCATGCTACGAAAATATAAGCACTCACATCTATGGCATCTATACCATATCTGGATTTGAGCTCGTGATTTTCTTTCATTATAGCAGTAGCGAGTTTCAGTATGGAATCTTCGTTACTCCAAGCAACCAAACGGCTTTTTTCATAAACTTTCCTCTTGTTGGCGACTTCGTCTCCATTTACATTCACCAGGTGAGAAGCGATGTTTCTCTCGTCTGGAGATGAAGCTTGATCCGCATAACAAATAGCTTCGTCAGTTCCACCTGGTATGAAGAAATGTATCTCAAATATCGACCATAGATTCGAATCTAGTTATTCTGTTTTGTTACGCTGGTCCTTGCTTACACAGTTACGTTCAGGACAACGACTTGTCACCCTTTCGAGGCAATTGTTGTTTGAAAGGTTAAATGATCTCTTATTTGTTCTTTGAACGAGGCCAATGTAAGTGATCTCAGTTACAAACACTGACAAGTTTTTTTGTTTGTTTGCGTTTTTCACTTGCGCATGCGTAAATGCCCCAATACTCCAATGATATGTAAAATTACTTCTAACATATTATCGTAAAACCATTAAGATTATTGTCACCATCAAAAACCTTTATCAAGCTACAACAAAAGAAAGATTTAAGTTCACTTTTTAATGATATGAGTCGACAGCTTCATTAATATTAGCCAAAGGTTATGACATCAACCTGTCAAAATTCTAACAAGATTGTGACTCGTTGTGTTATATTGTTGAGATACCTGAGAGGCCTACGATGGGTTGCCAGGACCACTGATGCCCTAATGCCGGAAAGACACCAACAATCGGTAACAAAAGATAAAGAGCATTCTTACCCTTAAGACGAATTAATGCAAATGTCTCCCTCTGGATCTCTTTTAGCTTTTCAAGGTTGTACTTTTCTGAGTCGACAATACGGATTTCCAAAGAGCTGTTTCTTCGCATAAAAGAATTGGCAAGCAAGGCAACCTTGGCATACTTGCTTATTGAAATCTTGCATTTCAGTAAGATTTTCTTCTTTTCATTTTCTGATAGAGTAGGCGACGCATCCACTTCCTTCCACTTCTGAATTTCTCTCTTCACACCATGATAATGGAACAAGGTTGTAACTTTTGTCTCCGAGTCGGGACTTGTTATTAGCTTCAAAAGTGGAATATAAAATGTAGGGATAATATTTGTACAAAACGAGGTTTTGCAAATGGCCGGCAACATTTTGTTTATGGCGTGTTTCTACGAAACTAAGGTGTAATTCTGTCCAAGGTTGAGATAACATTTTTTTAAAGCTATACAATACAAGTACTCAGTTAGAGATTTGAGAAACGTTTTGGCCTTTTTCCACTTCGATATCCAAAATCCACACCGTAAAATCAGAAGAAAAAACAACTAAACGAAAGACTAAATAGTTTTGTATTGGAATCAGATTGAATTCTTGGAATTTGTACGCATGCGAATTTTTTTGTCTTTCGCTGGTGCCTGTAATGTAAATGAGGTAAGAACACTAATATTTACCGGTACCAAGAGAGAGCCCTATTTCGATGAAAATTCTTTGAAATATATCTATAATTCGGTATCATACTGCGTGGCTATTTCAAGGACGACCGCGTGATCTTGATGGGCCGTTTGTGTGAAAGTGGACCAAGAGGTCATGGGAACAAAGGTTAGCAGTCAGCAGTTAGCAATCTACAAAAAATTTGAAATAATTAGCACAATCGCCTTGGTTAAGATGCTTTTTAGAGTGAAACAAAAAACACCAATATGGGGGGCTATGCAAAAAGGCCCATGCATTATTCCCTTTCAACTGGAGCCTATAACCATCAACGTACAAGCTTCCATACTGGGTCCAAGTCGAGGCAATTTTAAATTGAATACAAAAATTTGGTTTTATCAACGGAGTTGATAATGTAAATTGGCCACCGTACAGAGATTCTAAAAGCTGACGTTTCGAGCGTTAGCCCTTCGTCAGAGCGAAATTGAGTTTGGCATCACACGAGTGGCCATTCTCAATCTCACTGGTAGTAATTGAAAGATCCGGTTTCACGGGAAAATCGATCTAAAAATAACTCGGTCTCTATGTTTGGTCAATGTCGATTCCGTGCCACAAATATATCAAAGTTGTACGCAACTCGTTACGTGCTCCTGCGTGCAATTTAAGTTTTAAAACATCCGTGCATATATTGATCCACTGGGGACAGTTTGTTCCTCTCTCTGGCTTGAAAAGAACACCAGACTGCCGATTCTTCCACCTCACAGCAGTGACGACCAGCTGTTTTGCCATGGGCTCGTCACATTTCTATTTATATAATTCTTTGCTAGGGTCTGGGAGTGGAAGTGAGGATGAGGGCTTCCGGTGGCAAGTTATTTCTGACGTGTGCACAATATTGAAATGCATGAATCGAAAGGTCTATAAATATGGACGTCATTTATCCTGTATCCACTCTACATCCGTTCACCACTACTTGTTGTTATGACAGACAACTTCTCTGCCCAGGCAAAATGAATATTACGAGACTCCACGAACACAAGCACAGGGAGCGGTCCTTAAGATACAAAAATATGGTTTACCTTAAGAAGATGGTCACGTCTTCCCTTCATTGCATCTAGAGTTTTTTGCACTTTCTCCTCTGAGTAAATACCTGTGGAGATTTATCGAGACATGCTTTTATTTTTGTTGGATATACCATTTAACCAGGTGGTATTTATTAAGTATGGGTTACCGAAGTTAGCGATGTTTTCCTAAATTGGATTTGTTTGGTGTGGTGTTTGCCTTTGGTTAACTTTGTTTAGTAACCGCGTTTTTATTAAGCTTGAGTTGTGATTCCTCTACAGATACTTGCAACAACTATCTCAAACGACTAAGGATTTTGTATGCAAAATATGGGTCAGAAAACTTGGATTAGCTTTCCACATCAATGTCATAAATTTAAGGTATCCATTTTTTCCCCTTGAGCTTTTACTGCTTTGATCTCAATTAAAGGTCTCATTGATTATAACAAAAATCACCATGATGTCAAAGAAAAACATCCTATTTTCCACTTTAGTATCTTAACGATACATAGAAAAAGATGCTTGAAATGTGCTTACTGAAAGAGTCAGTTAGGAACATGTCTTTGATGGCATCGCGAGAGATAAGTTCAAAATACTCGTCTGGTGACAAAGCATTCGTAACAGTGGTGGTATGAATGATTATCTCTGATGCATTTTGCTCTAATGCAAGCTGCTGCTGAAGATATTGGTCTCGCTGAATTCTAAGGTAAGACCTCAAATAGACCTTGAAAGATAAAAGATAGGAAAATCTCTTTGTTATAAAGTAACTTCCGCTGAACGCATTGCCCGCATTGCCACTCAGTCAGTCAGCCTGCGCATATTGCCACTACATAAATTTCCCTGGAGAAAACGTGTTCCTTGACTAAGAGTACTGTAGTGTAATTTAGCTATTAATTATATATATATAAATGTGATTATCATATATAGAACGCCTCTTGCAATTACAAGACAAATGACTTGGCATGAGTGAGCTTGGTTTTAGTCAATACTCGCGCAATAATGGACAAAATGAGTGAAAATATCAGAGAGTGAACCTGCTGTTCACTCCTTCGAAACGCCTTTCTTTTTCTTGCAAGATAGAGCAGGGGCAATCAACGACCAATTTGTTGTAAAATGTATTATTATACCCCAGTTAATGAAAACAAATGTTATGAAGGCATTTTCAGGTGTTTTTCAGTGTTGCTGGAAAAACATTATCTGTTCCTTTTTCCCAGCAAGACACACAAGAAATTTCCCAGCCAGCTAGATAAAATTGGTTGGTTTCCCAGCCAGCTGATCAAATTTATTTCCCAGCCAGGAATTCCGCGCGCTTTCAAATCCCTCGATCCGAGACGACCGAATAAAAGCGACACAACCGAGACAACACAGGTTTTTTCCGCAAGCGCAATCACTCTGACCAGCCGTCGTATGTTTGTGACTACTCTCTGGGAGAGGGAAGGGGTTCTTTTTTGTTTTTTTTTTAGTCGTCCTCAGTCTTCAGAGTTTCTACAGCCAGCTCGGGTTGAAATGCTAGAAAAAGTCAGTAATTCCCAGGCAAAACCTCTGTCAATAACAAAATTTCCCAGCCAGCTCATCGAAACACCTGTATTTTTGCCAGCCAGCAAGATTCCTCTGGGGAACAGATAATGTGAGGAACAGATTCGTTGGGTGCCCCTGATAGAGTTAGGATGAAATGGCAAGGGATGTTGAAGTAGGAATACGTCTATAAAGCTTTTTCCACGTGCACCTTTGATCAAGGGTAGGGGAGTTCGCGCCTTACGAACAGCCCATAAATCGATATTTAGAGTATCTTTCCAGATTTCAATCAGAGAGCTAATGGCGCAAATGAACCCATTGCACCT
Organism: Montipora foliosa; assembly: GCF_036669935.1. Taxonomy (NCBI): domain Eukaryota; kingdom Metazoa; phylum Cnidaria; class Anthozoa; order Scleractinia; family Acroporidae; genus Montipora; species Montipora foliosa. The sequence continues at coordinate 69,444,781 of NC_090874.1, forward strand.
GTGGCCGGAACGGAAAATACCCTTTCGCTGATCACATGGCTTTTTTGGACAGCTTTTTGCAATACTTTTGATTTGGTGACAAAGTAGCAAGGGTTTTAAGCCAGTCATGCACATGGCGTGAAATTCGGACGATGAAATAATATTTCAGGCTTAAAAATAACTTCTCCTGAGTCTGAAAGGTGGGCATCAACAAGAAATCAATACCTCTCCTGGCTTTATTTCGTCTTGAATAGTCCCCGTGCTCAACAACTGAACGAATTCCCACGGTCTTGCAGTAACCTTGAGTGTGAGAAGACTTCCATTCTCCTCTAAACCGGACGTTTCACAGGTCAAGAAATTGTAATGCGTCATCTGTTGATTATGTAAAATATGAGAGAAAAGCGAGGGCTCAAAAATCATACTGTAACGCACACAAATAGAAACGTTTAACAGGAGATGGCAATGGGGTAATAATATTTCCCAAAGTAGAGGTTGAAGATGATCGGTAATTATCCTAAACGTACCTCTGAGAAACTCATTTTTATCCTCAATTACAATTTTCGTGGAGGATACACTTTGTTTTTCCTACAGCTGCCTGTTTTCCTTTGTCGTCAAACAATTTGCCGAAGCAAAAAACACCAAAGGCAACGTGAGAGGGACATAGTCGAATCTATATTTAGCGGCCCTCTGTTGACGGTCGCCCATGCATTACAAACCCTTTTAAGCTCCCGATTTCGCTTCCAAAATTTACTTTCAATTTGACCTCTATAAACGGTAACCCTACTTAACATGTGACCTGAGCACTTCGTCAACCGGAGAACACGACGGTCTAATTTCTCTTTGATGCTCCACCAAAACCACGAGAGATTGAAACATGAAAGACGCATTAGAAGGCTAAGGCCCTGGAAAAGGCCTTTGCCTCCTTAAAAAGGACTTGCTCAACCAGTGGTCTAGGGACATGACTGTAGTGTTCTACAAGGGCTCATACCCCAAGTAAAAGAAGGGTGTTACTAAACACAGGAACGGAACGGAAGGGAACGGAATATACCGGAATAGGCCGGAATGAGGCGGAATGAGGCGGAATGACACCGGAATGAGACGGAATGAACAAGAATGGTACCGGAATATACCGAAACGAACCGGAATGACACCGGAATGACACCGGAATGAGGCGGAATGACACACAAATAAAGCGGAACATACCAGAATAAACCGGAATATGCCGGAACAAGGCCCAATGACTGGAATAAAACCAAATGACACCGGAATGAGACGGAATAAACAAGAATGGTACCGGAATATATCGGAACGAGGCGGAATGACAAAATAATGACAGAATAAAGCAGAAGGACACCAGAATCAAGCTGATTAGCGTGGACCGGAATGACAAGGAACAAAAAGTAATTTTTATCATTCTAGACTGTGAATGAATAAGTGTTGCAAAATAGAGAGACTGACAAAAAAAAAGTTTACATTAAAGGTGAAGTAACAAGGCTTGC
>NC_090874.1:69456258-69461258 GCF_036669935.1 Montipora foliosa
ATGGGGAACCCCTCGGGGCTTAAAGGGTTAAGAACAGAGACTTTATCGTCAATAGATTCCAAGCCATAAACGACACTTAACGAGAGAGTTGAGAAATCTTGTTGGTAGGCGTTCTCCTCGAAGTTCTTCATATTACGAATAAACTTGCATCGGGGTAAGTACTTCTTCACCCGCACATTAACAGTGGCATAGACTGCATCATGGTCACTTATGGACGAACATGGTAGAACATCAGTGTGACTGATTGTTTGTGGATCATTAGAGATCAGATGATCTATAAGGGTCCTTGATGTTGGTGTGACTCTGGTCGGTTTAGAAACGTGCTGAGTGAGGTTGAAGGACTGCAAAATGCCAGTATATCGCGAAACAAGTGGATCAGAAACATTGAACATATTGATATTCATATCTCCTGTCATAACAAACATGCCTTCCCAGGTTGGTACAATGTTGGAGAGAAGGTCCTCAAACTTCTCAATCCAGTCGTTGCAGTTTAGGATTCTAGTGGACCCATATAACACACCAAGTAGGAGTTTGCTGTTTTTGTTTTTACCAGGAATTTCAAGCCAGTAAGTTTCAATATCTTTGCGGCGCTAAAACACAATTGAGTCTTTGATATAGGCGCCAACACCACCGCCCTTACACACATTACGATTATTGTAGCACATCTGATATCCAGGAACAGAGACATGTTGCAACAGAGGTGGGTTGTCTTTAAGCCAGGTCTCACTAAGTGTAATAATATCGAAGTTATAAGAATTTATTAAAACTGTGAATTCCGCAAAGGTGGATGTCATGCACTGTGTATTAAGATGCATAATTGACAAGTGGCTGTTGTTGGCCGGAAGAGCACTCTGATGGCGATCCAGCAAGTTGTCGATTGAGGTTTCAGTTGCTTGGTGATCTAAGCAATCTGATCTTACATGATTGAAAGGAAGTGTCGACCATAAGCAACAAGAACACGTCCACGTGCCAAGGTTAGCAGACTCAGACAAGCCCTATCCCACACCTCCACGGAGCGCAAATGCACTAGAGACAAATGCCCTATCTCTAACACTGGATTATGTTTACGAAGAAATGCAGTGTACCAGCTCACGTGTAACAGCTGCGACCAACAATATATTGGTAGCACTACACGCTTCATCCATGATCGCGTAAGAGAACATATCACCAACGAAAACTCCTCTGTTAAAAAACACATCTATTCCTGCCAGAACGAAGACTACAAAGGCATTGAGGTCAAGATAATTATGAGCGAAAACGACCCCGCTAATCTACGCCTCCAAGAAGCATTTTACATTAGAAAGTACAAGCCCACACCCAATTCCCGAGAAGAATGTACTGAATTCGCAGACCTCCTATTTTAACATTCTATTTTAGAGACGATTCCTAAGCGCTCTTAGAGGTCCTTTGTTTAGAGACAATCCATCATTAGAGCTTTGTATTCTACTCACAGTTTATTTCTATAGCTTTCATACATACATCACATTTTTTACACATTTCACCCTACACCTTCTTTGCATATATATAGCGCGCGCGGAATATTTTCTCATCCCTGATGATGCCGTTGATCGGCGAAAGCTTGGATTTTAGTTTTTACTTTTAAACAGCAGTTTAAGGCCTCAACAGAACATTTATATATATATATTGATTGTGATTGGTCAATACACAATTGACGTGTCAGAATGCAATAAAAGTGTTCACGGGTTTTCTAACTCGCACAGTGAAAGCCGCCTCCGAGATCCATAGACAAAAACAATTAGAATAACATTCTGTTTCTCTTGCTACTGTATTTGTTCACCAAAAAAATGTTACTTCCCCAACAAATAATTATTCATTTAGCTACGGATATAAGTGTCAAATGTTTCTCGTGATCGAAGTGTTCCAAATGTTACAAAAGGCAAAAACACATGCAATTCGCTTAGGGAATCACGTGACACAAGAGCTGACCGAAACAACCGAAAATCGAGCGGGGCTAACTAAAACACCAAATTTTGGCATTTTCAGGTTCATTCCGGTATATTTCGCTTTATTTACATGAATGTCATTCCGCCTAATCCCGGTGTCATTCCGGCTCGCTGCGGTATATTCGGGTACCATTCTTGTTCATTTTGTTTCATTCCGGTGTCATTCCGCTTCATTCCGGCATATTCCGGTTTATTCCGGTATATTCCGTTCCGTTCCATTCCGTTCCGGTGTTTAGTAACGCCCAGTAAGATAATTTTTGTATCATCTACACATGCAATGTCCATGCACATGTGGATGACATGACATGAGGATGACCACGCAATTAATAAAAGTTTCCTTGTAATACCTTTGCACCCACTGCAAACTTCTGCATGAAACTCTTGTATTCAGGACGGTTTGCGTCACAGCCAAGAAACAAAACCGATCTCTCGTTGAATATTCTCCGCATAAATTCCACCTCAGCATTCTCGAGGGTGTTACAAAAGTCTTCAAAGTATCTTTTACTGTTTGGCTAAAAGTGGCAGAACCACAAATTGATAAAAATCGAAAAAAAAAAAAAGCTTTAATCTGCATAGCAACACATTCTTCCTTATCTACTTCATGTTCTTGCTTACCTCAGGGATCTCAGTGACTCTAAGCAAGTGAAATATATTTTAAAACATGCTGCTATTGGTGCTTTGGAAGAGTTTCCTGAAAATACAAGAAAAAGCCGAACTGCAGAACGTATGTAGTTTTAACCTACCAGTGTTCGCGATGTACAGCCGCTGTCTCCAAAACACTTGATGATCAAATCACGGTGAAGGTTGGGCCAGCAACAAGATATGCACGATATCTGAAAGAGAGATCGCGCGGAATTTTTCTTAAGAGAGAACAATACAATATATACATGGATAACGTTATGATACGAAGAAATGCTGATATATTTTGCAACGAGTAATAACAGCCAGAGAAGAGCAGCTTTCGAGCACAGCTTCACTGCTGCTAATTTGCACTTTTGTCCTTACAAGGACAAAGAGTCAATAAATCAAATCAAGGAGAGCCAATAAATAAATCAATTTCATTCAAGAAGAAAGCTAGTTTAAGTCAATAACAAGCCGTAAAAAAGAACAGGGATAAAATTTCCAGATATGAACTTTGTGAAGTGTAAAATATTTTAAAATTGCATTTAAATATCTTCTTCGAACACATGAGATACAAATCAAACAGGAGTTACAATAATTGTTATTATACATTGGTGTCACCAGCTCGATTTTGATTGGCTATAAGCACGCAGATAATTCTTGCTTGCTCCGTTCCTCTTACGTCATACCTACAGACAATGGATTTTATATATGTAGAATTGACGTCTTACCCACAGACAATAGTTTTATGCATGCAGAAGTGACCTCACCTAAAACACTAACCAGCAGTTTGATCAGTTTTGTCATGGCAGATCTCAGCTCAGGAATATGCATAATAAAACAATTATTGGATTCGGTTTTCGCACGACAGCGATAATTATCAAGGCCTCAGTTTGTGTTATCCGCCTCAGCCTTCGGCTTCGGCAAATAACACAAACTTGGGCGTTGATAATTATCGCTATCATGCAAAAACCGAATCCAATAATTGATAATGTCGTATATGAAATCTACGAGTTGATAGCGAAGCGCGCGTGCGGAGCACCATTGCCAAGAAAATATGGTAATCGATGGTAACCCATCTGTGCGTGAAAATGTGGTTTTGGTCACCCTACGACCGTCCACCCCTCCATGCATGCCAATGTGACCAATTTCACGTGACCATATCGCGGGCTCAAGATTAGAGCTCATCGAGGTCGGTATGTACTTTAAGTAGGGTTATTAAAGTGTATCATAATAGTGTGTAATGACATGTAATACATAAAATGTTATGTATATGTATATCCATGTATATCCATGCATACCCATGTATACCCATTTATATCAATGTATACCTATGTATATCCATAAAACGTTAACCACTGGGTTTCGATTGGATCGCAGGCTCAAGCCAGATTAACTTTTTCTAAGAATAAATATCCCGGGAGTTCCGCTTTCAAACTTCGCTAAATCTATATATTATTGAGTCAGTGGGCTGGATAAAAAGAAGTGATAAACACTAATAAGTTTGCATACTCATTAATACTCATTAACAACAGGGTTAATGTCGGTTTTTTTGTGGACAGTTGTTTCCCAGCTATGAAATAGCAAGCTGGCGTTGCGCTTCAATTTTCATTTCCTTGATGGTATCTGAGGACATTTTAAACGAGATATTTACTGACCTGATCAAGTCGAACTTTTTCTCCAACCCTTCCCGTCCTCCACAAGTAACGTTCCAGGAGGTCATCCATATTTGTCGTAATAATTAGAGGAAATCGCCCCACATTCCTAAGGGCATCATGAATACGGGACGGTGTCTTCTGAGCATTTGCCAAGAAAGCCTCCTCAAGGTCAAATAGTGTGTCGATTCCTTTCTATCAAAGAAGTTTAAAAAGCAAATTCATAGGTATGAATGTTAACCCTTTACATACTAAGGGGGTAGGGGCTATTTTACATAATTAAGAGCCCCAGGACTTCAATTGCTTGTCAGGCAAAACAATTACACAAAAACCTGAAAAAAACATACATATTTGAAAGCAAGAGCATAAAATGTTTGTTCCTGTGGAATAGGCAAATTGTGGGATGTACATGTATAAAAACACATGACAGCAAGGATGGCGCAGTGGTAAGAGTACTCGCCTCCCAGGTATGTGGCCCAGGTTCGGTTCCCAGATCCGGCATCATACGTGGGTTGAGTTTGTCGGTTCTCTACTCTACTCCGAGAGGTTCTTTTCCGAGTACTCCGGTTTTCCCCTCTTCTCAAAAACCAATATGATTCGATTTGATTTCATTTGTACACGAGCCCACAAGCTATTCAGCTTTAAACAATATCGTGTTAAAATAAAGTTGTATTACTACTACTACTACATAATCTACACAATTATGTAGATTTTTGAAGATATTGTTTCAAACGTTTTGTAAAGTAGCGGAAATATTTCT
>NC_090874.1:69466258-69473758 GCF_036669935.1 Montipora foliosa
GAGCCTACAATAGAGCGAAGTCTTTATACGGTTCAAAGTCGTTTTCATCCGGGCCGATTTGAAGCCCGGGAGATTCATTACGTATCCGGGAGGGTTGGTAAAAGTGTCTTTGCTGATATGCAAGTCATTCAAGCACCATTTTATAAGGGAAAATGCATACACTCTAGTGCCAAGACCTCCGATACCATACTCTATCAATATATCAGAGAAGGAACAGGCTGACCTAAACGGAATTTTCTGCTGACTTTACAAACCGAGACCCAAGCGATCCTTTTGAAAATGGTTAACTGCATCACCACAGTGTCACTGTGATCTACCGGACAGCGACGATTTTTTACTTACCGAAGAATTAGTGATAATCTGCCACCAATCGTCTAATGAGGGGCATGGATTGTCAGAAGAGACTAAACCTGACACGAGTTCACCAACAAATGGCACGAGGGTTCCGTGGGCAATTTTCTGCCGAATAGCTTCCAGCTGTGTGGACAGTTTTGAGCGGACGTCGGTAGTTGAGCCCATAACAAAACATGAATGTAAGGAACTGTTGAGGATAGAAATAAATAAAATCAAAAGGTCAAAAGTGTAAAATGCACTTGGTATCCCTTTTCGGTAACGCTAAAACCGGCAAGCGAATTTAATAAACCAATTGGGACTAACTTGCCTCGAATGAATGCTCCTTGTCGCGTTACTGAATTCACGCATTCGAGGAAAGTCAAATATTTGAACTTCTGTATTATTTTTTCTCTCTTCACGAATCTTGCAAACGCCGTGTTAATGTCTAAAAGCTCTGACTGTAACCGGCCTCAGTTGCCTTATTTTAAAAGAGATCATACTTGACCGAAACACACCACCCAGTCGGTATCTATCGTATCAGTTTCCGCACTTAATGTTCAGGTGCGATGCCACAAAACTTTAATTTCCTAACAGCCAAATAAATTTTAAAAAGTTGTAACGACTGAAAATAAGACAACGCACGGTTGGTTTGCAAACACGTAGCCTTTCAAAATTGAAATTTTCCCATAAATCTTGATAAATCAGGCCAAAGCAAGTTATAAAATAGATTCATACATATCATGCATACCTTCTGGTTTATAATTCGTCAGTGCACGAACAACTGTGCAAATGTTGTCAATGTCCTTTCGTTTTTTCTCTGGTAACTTTAAATAAAGCCTGAAGATGCGAAACGGAAATTGCAGCTTTAGGGGAATTCGATGACAAATTTGTGAAAGGGGGTTTCCCTTCTTCTAAGAAAAATATTAGTGACAAGTTTGGTCCGACCTTTTTTAATAAAGGGAAAAAAAGGCATTTAGTTCCAAGAAATTCAAGGCAGGATCTCATACGAGATACAGTAGACCTTCAAATCTTTCAATTTACAGTTGTAGGGTTATTATCTTACTTCTTTGTTCATAAATCCGCGGCTTTTCACTGGCTTGGCTATAATTCACGAGAAAAAACTGACAGGCGATCTACGGGGTGTGCGGAAAACGACTCGGAAGACCCCCAGAAAAAATAACATACCAAACAGCAAATAACAAAACACATCATTCATGTTATTTAAAAAGGACGATAAGCTATGTTTTGTAGATTACGGTACGGTCTTCGTTTTCCACTCACCCAGGCCGGTATGTGGAAAATGTATGAAGACCAAAAACGAAGACCCCCACAAAAATATAAAATGCCGAACGGAGAATCAGGCGAATTACAAGGTCTTAATTCGTTTTCCACACACTCAGGCTGTTATATGGAAAACGAAGACCAAAAACGAAGACCCTGCAGTAATTTTCCTGAAATGACTCGTCGGCCACCGAAACCACTAGGGATGTTGTGTTTGGCTACTCTCCGTTCGGCATTTTGTATTTGTGAGGGGTCTTCGTTTTCCACATACCGGCCTGAATGTGTGGAAAACGGAGACCCTACCGTAATTCACAAGAAATAGCTCATTGATCGTTTTAAATAACATGAATGATGTGTTTTGATAGTTGCTGTTTGGTATGTTTTTTTTTTCTGGGAGTCTTCATTTTCCGGGTCTTCGGTGTTCGTTTTCCAGGTCTTCATTTTCCGCACACCCCAGCGATCTATCACAAAACTAAGACTTAAGTGCAATCTTCGAAGTGACCAGCACCATCTAGAACACATGATATTATTGCAGAAGTCGTGAAGCATGCAATATTGAATTGTACAGCGATCGTTGTAGCTGTGATCGCTACGATCTCTGGAGAGTGGTTTCCATATGAACGTTGAACGTTTTCTCCGGCGATCGCAATGATCGTAGCTATACTGAATGCTATTCGAAAGCTATCCTCATGAAAAATCGTAACTTCTACGCTCAGCCCCAAAGCGTTATCTTTACCATAAACTTACCAAAACCTCCCCAAACCTGAACTGCAGGATATAACGAATACTCGACAAAATGTTAAAAAGTGAAACTGAAATGGCAAAATGGGAAATTTACCCTCCTAGATTTACTCTGTATGCAAGGTATCTTCCGGCTGACCTTACTTTCTATTTGTTGTTTCTTCCTGTTTCGGAAAACGAAGAATATAATTGACAACACTATTATTCATTTTTTTGGCCAAATGAAAGTCCAAATTACAATATACTATTTGTTATGCTTGCAAAATAACTGAACGCTATTTCTCCTTCCTTTGCACTTCTTTTGACAAACATGCAAACGCACAAGAAGAGCTGTCACGCAACACTGTTTTTTCGACGCAATGAAGCTGAAGGTTCATTTTCCTAGTAAAGGCGAAAATTGAACTCTATTCATTATGCAAACATTTTCTAACAAGGTCAAAGTTAGGAAAATGCTTTAATTAATAGCATTATCCACCTTTTGAACAACTGGGGCCATAATTGAACTAATTCCTAGGCTTCGATTAACCGCCCCCTGACTAGCCGAGGCTAGTTGAAAGGACAACGTGTCCTGCTGGTCTGCGGGAATGACAAACTAGTTGCATTGGAACTAGTTTATCATCCTTCCCACGGGAACATTACCCCGTTAACATCAATCGTCGCATTGTTGTTAACTTCTTTCACGGGCTATGTTAAGGGGGAAACTCCATCATTTAGTTTGAAATTGCGACTCCATTTGCTCGTGGCCCGCCATTTTTGCTCGGTCAAAACCGCCCGAAATCAGTCATGTTCCAAGGGACCCAGCTCTTCCTCACTCAAAAGAGAACACCATTCGAGTGCATAATTAATCAATACAACTCTAACTTATTCTGATTTTATTTATAAGTAATCATGCCACATCCTTTTCTTCTGAATTGTAAGTTCTTGACAATATTGCCGCTCAACTCAGACTTTCCTTTGCCTGCATTTTGTCTTAAGTGACACTGAATCATTCATGTAATTCTGGACCCAATTTCTCGTTATTGATTGGCCCTCCAAGGATGATAAGATATATTGTCTTTGTTCCCCTGTTCCCCAGCTCAAATGATTAGCCGTGTTCCTTGTTTCTCAAAACCCCTTGGCTGAAGAACTCACTGATTCGCATTTTATAGGGCCCCTCATTGATCAGTTGAGAATGTAAGATATTTGATAACCTATTTCGTTGAAATCCACTCCCGTCAACTTTCGTTGGGAAAAAATCAGCAGCAACCAATGATAGCTATAGTTTTATCCTGGAAGCAAAAAAGCTTCCCTCGTGGCTTTCAACTGAATCACCTTGTACGAAAACAAGTTTTCTTGCCTTGAAGTGGCAAATACAGTGTTGGAGACACATCCAAACTCGAGATTTTCTTTTATAGCTGGATTCGATTTAACAACAAACACTGATTATGTCCTCTCCTTACAAATGGTATTGTTATGAAAAGGAAAACAAACAAGATGAGTGATAATATTTCTGTCCAATAGCGCGAGTTGGGCTGTCCCCAAGATGCGTGCAAATGTCTGAAAAAGTTGCTCCAAATTTTCCATGCCATAAAGTTTCTCAAGAGTTGCTCCAACATTTTTATGTTGGTTTTCATATCGTGATGTACTACAAGAAGTGGCCATATGTCTGCTCTGCGATTCGTATCACAAAGCATTTTTAAGCATGTTATGGAACGGTTTTGTCGCCTTGGTGTCAAGTTGCTTTTGCCATTTTAGTTTAGCATGAGCGAGACCTCCGCTGTTTCTTCCAACTCGAGCTGACCGCTGGACAAGCTGAATCGCTTTTAAATATCTACAGGCAAACCAATGGCCAACTGCACGATATGAAAGTTACAAAATTGTACAGCACGCGACGAAAAAGCACGGAAACAAAGATCGTTTAATTGAAGCTTCAAAATTTTTCACTTTGAGAAACTGTCGTAATATAATTGAATTTGTCCGATAGAAAAGAAGTTGCTCCAAATTGGAAACATTGGACGTTTAACAAAGATGCCGAGTATCTGATGGACAGCCGAACAAGCTAGCATATTAAAACTACGCCCCATAGTGGCTGTAATGCAGACATCGTGTCCTTGTTTTGTTTTGTTTGTTTTACGAGACTTCTGGTTTGTCTCTTCTACTGGGCAAACCTGCCCAGAGGGAAGGAGCACGAACAGGACTCGAGGTCCTATGCGAGGTGCTCCACCCTACCCTATCCAGACCAGAGAGACCAGACCACAACACCGGGAACTACATGCCCTGCTCTTTACGACACGTGTGCGGGTTCTTTTAAGTCCCACAGGATTATGAACATTGAAGGGTTGTGAGACGGGACCTCCGGCTTATCGTCCTTATCCGAGAAGACTAGAAAGTCTAACCATTTGCAGATGTAATTACAAAGGCAGCACTTTCTCCTCATTTATTTAAAGATCCTGAGTGTTGAACCCGTGACCTCCCGCATGACAGCCCGATGCTCAACCAACTGAGCCACCGGTGCGCGGTTAGAGGCCTAGCGCGGAAGTAGGCCTAGAAACAAATATCAAGCAAAACCATCAGGCTAAATTAAACTAAACTTAATAAGTTTAAGGAAATTTTTGATTTTTCTGGCTCTAAATACAAAGCTCTCGAGTCCTAAAGATCCCAAAGAGTGAGATGCTTTCTGGAGATTGCGCCAAAGGTGCAAGTGTGTTGTATTTTTTGTGCCGGAGGTGCCATAAAATTCTAGGGGGTCAGGGGGCATGCTCCCCCGGAGAATTTTTGAAATTTGCACCTCTCAAATCACTGGAATTTCACCGTCGTGTCAACCATTTTGGTATTTTCATGCTGCTTGCTAAGAGAGCCCATGTTATTATGGTCATGTTGAGCTAACATATCGGCCTTTACTTCATATATTAACGGGTGAAAGTCCTGGAGAAACAAGAAAATTGGTGGCCCGAGGTTCATTTCTCGCCGCTTCGCGTCTCCGCCGCTCAATAGTCTGTCGCCCCCAACAAGAAAACCTCTGGCACCCAGGGTGGAAAATTGGTCGCACACGAACAGATTGAACATTGGTCGCAGTTCAGTTCCAGTGAAGGAACGAATTCAGAATTCACGAGCACTTCTGAAAGTGCAAAAGGTGGAGTTACCTACCAGAAGAGTGCCAATGCGTGAGAACTTCTCGTGTCGGCGTGAGAGCGTGAGATTGCATCGAAACTGGCGAGAGACTTGAGAGCTCTGTAAATATCTTGAAAATGTTCTAAATATCTCAAAAATGAGTTTATTTCCTTTTTCTGAAAAGTCTCAAAAATAACACCATTAAAAGTGTTCTTTATTGACATCGTCAATGTTGTACATCAGTAGCATGCCGGTAGATCAAAGCAAAAACGGTTTAGGCAAATTGTGGTCAAGCAGTCTCTGGCTGGCTTAATGCTAATGAAATTTTCTAACCTTCTATAACTTTACACATCCATACCAACACAATAGTTGTCGGCATACAATGTACTCGCAGCATTAGTTCTGCCTCTACAAATGCGAGCTGTCCCTCCAGGTTCCCAAGCCTCCCTCGGTCATTCGACCGCTCGACTGATTTACGAAGGGACTGCTCGCAGTCTAGAGAAACCGCTTAAACTATTGATAATTGACATAAATAACGATTGAAAACCTTTCAAGACTATTTTAGAAAAAAATCCTAAATATTTGCAAATAACATGAAATTTTCTAAATATCTCAAAACACCAAATATTTATGAAAATACCACGATACCTAGCGAAGCGCGCTGGCACAACCGCTGGCACTCGTTCGATGGCTCAAAGACATTGGGTCGAAAGAAACAAAGGAAAATGGCGGACAGTTCGTCAGTAGACAGCGATGATCTAGTCGGGAAAATACTCGAAGCTGCTCATTTTGCCGCTGTAAAGCATAAAAATCAGCGACGCAAAGACCCAGAGAAAACACCATATATTAATCATCCCATCGGGGTCGCCTATATCCTGGAAAGAAGGAGGAGTTCAAGATTTACAAGTGCTGCAGGTAACAGCTAGCGGCAGCATTATTTCAAGAAATCAATCATCCTAGTAATTTCAAAAACTGTAGCTCACCAACGAAGTAGTCAAATATATGCAATTTCTTCTCTTTGTAAGCGGAAGCACTCCCTGGCTGAGCTTACAGTCATAGCAGGGTTGCGTGAAGTACGATGAATGAACGATTCTTGTTAACTTGAGGGCTCAACATAATTATTTGCTTTTCAACTGAGCGTAAATGGGGGCGGATTCGAGTTAATTCGGATATTTTCTGCTTCGTGTGAGGACGTGTCTAACCTTTACTTTGTGTTCCGTAAATGGTACCAATAATTATGTAACAATTAGACCCGTGGCCCACGGGTCAATAGCCCATGAGGCGAATGTTTTAGTATCACCCAACTAGTCGAACAGAAAAGGCAATAACAAAGTTAGTAAATGCAAATTGAAGAAATATTTATTTGGGAATAAAACGAAAGAAAGCGTCACGCTTTTCGCTACTCGAGGACTATTACTTATAGTCCTCTAGTAGCGTAGCCAATCAAAATGCATGATTTGCATTAGTCCACTAGTTGGGTGATACTACAGCTGTAAAATATAATATAAACTTACTTACAATCACCATTGAATCGAACAAGAGGTAAAACTATATAATTGGTCAATTCCACAAACAAAAAATTAGACATTGTAACAGCACTTCTACATCTACATCTACATGTTCCAGCACTCGGCAAAGTCCCTTTTGGCTTATGGCTGTTTCTGCTTAGGTGACCTCATACACTGTAAGCCTTTTTTTAGAGACATCACGCCAAGCCGGCCACTTCTGCTGGAGAGAACAGGGCAGCCACAACACCGGGGACTACATCCCCTACTCTTACCGAATAGTTATGTGGGTTCTTTAACGTCCCACAGGAAACTTATGAACACAGAAGGTATTTGTGAGACGGGGCCAACGGTTTATAGTCCTTATCTGAGAAGACTTGAAAGTCTAACCATTTGCAAATGAAATTACAAAGGCAGCACTTTCTCCTCAGTTATTTTAAGATCCTGAGTGTTGATCCGGCCGGGGTTCGAACCCGTGACCTCCCGCATGACAGCCTGATGCTCAACCAACTGAGCCACCGGTGCGCGGTGTATGACTTGCTAGGCCATG
>NC_090874.1:69481258-69493758 GCF_036669935.1 Montipora foliosa
GTTATATGCTAACATATATCTGCTAACTGTGAGATGTTCTTGTAAATATTTTTTGGTATACTATAAGAATTGAGAATTCATTTAATGTACGACTTTGTTGGTATATGGTAGGTTTACAATCCTTCATTTTCCATGTGCACATCTTCACAATGTACTGCCTTTTTGTACGTTTTCACTGCCATCCCGCAGGCGTATGGATCAATTCCATCACATTCTGTCACCACGAGCAGTATCAGTGATTTTCAACCTGCTTTTCCTGCCCATTCGTTACTGCTTAATGTTCCTTTTGGGTTGAAATAGAACTCCTTGCTACGAACAAAATCCTACTACTTCGTCTATAAAAGAGGCAAAAAGATCAGGTTTCCCTGGAGGGAATGGCTTCAGCAGTGACATATCCTTTTGCTCTACAGTTTCTTGCAGTGTGCTATGTAAAAAAATGTGAAAAAATGTAAAAAAAAAAAAAAATATGTAAATGCTTTGTTTATTGTGGAAGTTCAAACTTAACAGAAACATTATTAAGAACCCCAACTGGCGGGAGGCAACCAGTTGGCTATTTACAAAGCGTGGTAGAGTTGAATCTGGGACAACCGGAAACAAATCCTAACCAGAGGTTAGAACGGAATTTGAACCCGGGGCAGCCGCATGCAAACCCAACGCCCTAACCACTCGACCACGCTATGAAAACAAGTTGGAAGAAAAAATAAGTCATTGCTCATTATTAATTTTGTTTGTGCATAGCAGTGTGGCCCAGTGGTTAATAGGGTGCTTGCCGTGAGATCCAGATATCCTGGTTTCAAGACCCACTGACCACTGGCTGAATTTGTTCCTGGTAGTCCCTGCTTCTTCCCAGCTGCACTTGTAAAGCGCCCACTTGTTAGCCTGCGGCCAGTTGGGATTCTTAACAGTTGATGTTGTTGTTCTGGGCCCGGTTGTTCGAAAGCCGATTAAGTTAATCTAGGATTAGCGTAAACTTTGGTTTCATTTTTTCAACTTTATGGTGAAAGTTTCTTTTGCTTATTTTCGTTCTTCAAGATTGACTTCCTCTAACGTTAAGTTTTGCCGAATATCAGCGTTGAACAGCATTTGGGAATAGAGAAGTAAACTCCTTGGTTAATTTTTAATCTGGGGTTAGCGTTAATCGGCTTTTGAACAACCGGGCCCAGTTCCATAGTTTGGTTTATTGTGTTGCATTGGTCCTGAAAAGCCCCCATGGGGGGAGTGGTCAATCAAGTATGTACAGTATTGTATGCTTTAAGACTAGACATCAATACTTAAGTCATCGCAGTATTGGTGTCACCAAATCTGTGATATAAAACCGTCATGATGTAGATACTGGGACATCAGAGATTTATGACCTTGATGAGGAGTTGCCACTCAACTTTTTCAAAGCAGATGATTCACTGGACCACTAATGCATCATTTAATAGTGTAAAACGTAAAGTGGAATTTTTCCAATGCCAAATGTTCCTGTTTGAATTGAGAAAAGAGACTTGATACTATTTTTAAACATGCATCATCAAATATTAGACATTTATTAGCTTTCATCAAACTGTATATTTTGGATCCTAAATTTCAATTAATATATATTTTTAAAACTACAATGGGTCTTAATACAAGGTCATAGTCTATCCCAGAATTAAGCAGATCTGCCACTTATGATCTGTACATTTACAGATGAGATTGTTAGTTGTATTAAAGGTTTACAGTTTGCAATGTCCATTTTCTGTGTACATGTATTAAGTGCATTTTAAAACTGATGAATCAGAATTGCAGTGCTCGAAACTAAAAAAATTCCAAGTTGTCCCTTATTCAAAAGCCGGGCAACTAAACCCGTATACGTATTTGGTTGCCCTTTGGGAAACCCCCTACCATTATATGCATGCTGTGTTGAGATGCAATCACATGGAGTTGGAGCTTGAGTATCCCATAGTTCGAAATGTGCGCCTTTGGTTTCTTTGTTGAAGTCTGGCTTTAAGTTTTAGCATTTTCAAAATAAATTCTTCGATCTCCATTGCCAGCTACATGTGAATTTTCCTATCTGACATTTTTTTGTAAAAGCCACAGATATTCAAAACATGGGAAAATGCTCAACTGCGGCAAATTAACTATTGTTAACTTCACACTACTATCAGACATTGACAACAGAAAACAGTCAAGTGAGTCTGATGCTGCTTATGTAATACATTTTCTATTTTTGACTGGGTTGTCTGTTGTTTTTTCTTTGGGCAACCAACCTTTTCATTTTACCAACAAGTGGTTGCCCGATATACTTTCTGGTCCTCTGGGATGACCGGACGACCGCTAATTTTGAGCACTGGAATTGCGCATTTCATTGTTTGCCATCTGCCTCCCTACTTTTCATGGAGACCATAACTTAAGCTACATCCAATTTACATTAAGCATAAATTATCACACCTGCATGTTGCATAATACAAATGCCCCTCTTCTGCAAGCTGACTTGCTAACTCGAACTGATGATTGTCCATTAACTGTTCATTAACTACGACAATGAGTGGCTTCCCTGCTTGTAATGCTTCTAGTACACTACCAGCCCCTATAAAATAAATGAAGGGGATAGTTTCTAAAGAAAGTGTGGTGCTGCGTCGGTGGGGAAGTAGTATCCAGATTCGCTCTGACGAAGGGCTAATGCTCGAAACGTCAGCTTTTAGAATCTCTGTATGGTGGCCAATTTACATTATCAACTCTGTTGATAAAACCAAATTTTCCTATAAAATAAAACAAATAACAATAAAAATAGAACGGTTCTCAATTGAGTGTCGAAAGTAATTAGTGAATTACTTTGGTTTTGCATTACTTCACTCCGTGATTGGTTCAAAGTTCTCGCACCACTTTTTCAACCAATCAGAAGTGAAACCAAAACCAATGGTGGCTTGTGCGTGCACATTTTCCCACGCTTTGTGTCGGCCACATGTAATAACTTCGAGTTTTGATTGGTTTACTGGATTGTCTCCGTCCTTTTTGATTGGCCAACGTAATTACTTTGGTTTTGGTTTTACGACACTCAATTGAAACTCGCTCTAATAATAATGATAATGATAAATAACAACAATAATAATAATAATAATAATAATAATAATAATAATAATACCTGCATCATGATCAGCTTGAGTGCACTTATTAGTATGATGTTATCTTCACTGCAAATATTTTCACTAGCCTGTAATTGCTTCTCAATAATAATATGAGTCCATGAGAAGTTTAAATTAGTCTTGTTGCCAGGAGTAGGCATTCTCACACTTTTCCAGGCTGCAAAGAGGGTCTTTTCTGTGAGTTAAGATTACTAGTTGGTCCATTTGCTATGTCAAACAAGAAATTTGCTCCCTAACCAATACTCCATACTGTAGGAGGTGTTTAAAATTGACTGAGCTATAAGGTTAACCAACATGGCAAGAGTTAACAGGAAATTTCAGTTACCTGCATGACTGATAACAAGTGATGCCCTTTGAATATCATCAGCTATGGAATCTTTGTATCTGTAGTAATGTAAAGACAAGTCCTTCCCATCCATTTCCTCTGGCTCGTATAAACCCCTTCCAATTTGAAGAACCACACTTTGGAAGCCTTTTCTTTTCAAAAGCTGGAAGAAGATTATTACATTTGTTTGGGAGGCCGTGTTTCGCTAACATTGGATTATTGTTTATATGAGTGATTGACTAATAAATAGTCTCCTCGCCCAGTTCACTATCCAAAACGTTATTCAAAACTGGAAAATTTTTGGAATGCCGGTAATGGAGTATTTTTAAAACCCCGTCCGGCTGCTGGACAAGTAAAATAATGGATAGTTCAGTTTACTGCCAAATATCGTAAATATGACCAAGTAATTTTAAACTATCTGTAAATGATTATATCTCTGCTTAAGTTTTAGTTCTACCAATTATTATTTATTTCACCATTGTTATACCATAATTATTTATTACCCTTGTTGCACATATTTATTTACTCATTTCATCTTTGCATTTCACCTTTGCTGGATGTCCTTATAGGATTTTGCAAATTAATTATGTAGATGTATGATTGAACTCAGAAGTCTGGCCTGCTTGAGCTTCAGCGAGATTGCAAGAATCATCCAAAAAGATGGGCCTATCCATTTAAACCATGGGGATTAGCCCACAATAAATACGTTTACTATTCTGAATTATTTCAACCCAACGTCAACTTGGATCTAAATATTTAGCTTGAGACGGATATTGAGAATAAAATGACAAAACTACAAACGAAGCATTAACTGTAGCCTCTCATGGCTTACTTCAACGAAACCTTTGTTGGAAACCAATTCAATGAGATGGTCAAAAGATGTCGTTCCAACGGTTACGAACACCGACTTCTCTTCCACCATGTTGTTTTCGATGTGGAGTACTGGAACCCAGCGGGCGCAACCATTTAGCCTCGTTTTGGTTTAGCCCGATTAGCCTCGTTGTCGTTCCACACTTCCCGACCTCGATTTTTGTTTTCTGGGCCATGCAGGCGAAAACTTCAGTGGAAGTCGAAGGGGAAATCTCACCTTCTAAATGTGTTTATACAAGCTGTTACTGGTATGACAATTGACTAAAAGATTAGTTTCAATATATAATTGTTATATTGTCTTCAAACAGCCATCTTAAGAAGCGGACAAATTGATGCAATGCATTAATTCAACGTTAAGCTTCATGTCCTTGAATGATAATTATAATTAAATACAACTATATGTGCATGTTATGTAATGTTACCCCTTGGATTACATTATTATGTGCTGTATGATAACCGTCCTTAAATTAGTTAATTGTAGCTAGATGTTATATAAGCTTCTATGGCCTGTAAATTATAACTCAAACTTTGTATAAAATGTTTTTGCGCGGGGTTTTCCCAGTTGAAAAGCCTTGATGCTCAAGGTTGTATTTGGCTTTTGACCACTTTGTTCTCCGATCACTTAGAAACAGAAATTTCACTTTCACATTGAAAGAGGCGATTAACGCTGTGTCAATACCTATGATCCCAATTTTTCCAATTTAAACTAAAGTTTAGTCTTTTAATTTGACAATCAGAACACATCCATTCATTATTTTTCAAACTCACCGATTGTTCACATTTATCAGTCTTAAAAAATGTGTTCAATATCGAAATAAGGAAAGGACTTTTAAATAAATAAATGACAAATAAATACATGTTTTTAAAATACAACTTGACAAGGTTAACTATCAATAGAGTTATTTCAGTAGAGTTATGACTTAGAGTTAGAGTTAACGACTGCCAAAATCCTGAATTCAAGATTTTGAATTGCCAAAATCCTGAATTCAGGATTTTGGACTGCAAACTCCTGAATTCAAGATTTTGGAAGTCCAAAATCTTGAATTCCAAAATCTTGAATTCAGGATTTTGGCAGTCCAAAATCTCTAACTCTAACCCTAACCCTAACCCTAACCCTAACCCTAACCCTAAACCCTAACCATAACTCTAAGAATAGCTGTCACCCAACTTGACAGAGACACACACATTACAAAACTTTTGGCAGAGGGAAGTGAGTTGGGGGGGGGGGGGGGGGTGGGGGTTACTAGGGTCATTTTTCGCTGGGTTTGTGCCGCTGGCCTCTCAGAACCTCTGCCCCTTTACAGTCTATTTTTATGGCCAATTATAGACCCCATCTTTGTCACTTTTGGGTGAATGTAATTTTAGGGAACCCTGTTGAAAATGCAACTCCATTATAGCCAGTCGTGAAAATGTGACCCCATCCAGTGGCACATCCCCATTAGGAAGTATTCGCAAAAACTTGTCGGGGGGTAGGGGTGGGCTGATGAGAACTGGGGGTCCCCCAAAAAAACTAGAGGTGAAGAGGGGGTTGTTTGAAAAATATGTACAAATTTTTGAGGGCAGTACCATAAATAATGAAAACACAATTTAACAAAATATAATATTCAACTGTGTAAAATGGGGTTGACAGCCCTACAAGACTCCTTTGTACGTGGTCTGGTTTCCTTTCCTTTTGTCATAATTTTGCTCTGTCAAGAACCTTTTTAAATGGACACCTCTTTTACGTGCTTCCAGTAAGATTTCATTTAGCAATGGTATTTGTTCTCGGAGACCTTAGATTTGGACCTTTATACAGCTCTGTGATATTTTTTCTTTCAAGAAAATAGTTTGTCTTTATAATATATTTTTACTTTCTTGGTGATGATTTTCTCTGCAGTAATGTGATTGTGACCTTTTGGCCCAATGCTTTTACATCAATTTAATTCTAGTCTTAGCCAACACGCTTGTCGGTGGTATAAGCGAGTGATTCTGCTTTTAAAGCTTTGACCTAGAGTCGGGATCTTTTTGTTCTTGTACGCCTGTTAGGTTGAATTGTGCCATGTATCAGTGAGATGGCTGGCTTTCTAAGGGCTTTGTTTGCATTGCCTTTTTCAAGTTCTTCTTTTCGTAGCATGTTGTTGCTCTTTGGAAGCGTTTTTCTGTTTTTGCCTTAATTTGTTTTACTCGCTCTTCTGACTTCTGCAGCGTGCATTTGTTTGTGGCTATGAAGTAGGTTGGGGGTGTCTCAAAGTTTAGGGATTCTAAAAGGGGAACCCTGAAAATGTTTAATGCAGCAACAAGGGGTCCTCCAAATTTTTAAAATAGTCAAAAATTTCTCCTCAGCCCCACCCCAACAAGGTTTTTTGAATACTCCCTTAGCTCATTAACCCACTTACCCTTGGGAGTGAGGCTTCAAAGATTCAAGTGATTTAAGTTTGATTGGAGAAGACAACAATTGTTTGAACTGCATTCTTTGTAACTCATAACAGAACGAAATTAATATTTCATTCACCTTCAATTGGTTTTAAGGTTTTGAGTTTTAATGCCTTGGGATCTTAGGTTTTACGAAGATACCATTAGTTGATAGTTACTAGGTTTTAAATTTTTGTTAGTTTTTATGTTAACAGGTCCATAATTACTTTATTGTTAAGTGTCCTCAATTAGTAGAGGGATATCTCCCATCGGCTAGATACCTTTGACACGTTAATAAACTCATTGATTGATTACTCTGTCTAACGATAGAAGATTTTACTCTGCCTAACATCAACTGCTTGTCAACTGGGGGCGTCCTAGTAACACTTCAATAATTGCCTGATATTGAAAAGCATATCCTTCTTTTGTGTCAGATAAATTGGTTTTTCTTAGCTATTTTATTAAATAGCTTTCAACTCAGTTTGATTTTGCTTGTTGTCATTGTTTTCAGTGAAGAAAATGTTTGGAAACTCTGTGAGCAGATAAAAGAAGAAAAAGAAGAATCCCTTAATGAATATTATGCAGTATTTATATCAAATGACGAAAGAAAGGTATTTCTTTCTGATTTGTGCCTATTTACATGACTCTGAAATGCAATGAAGAAAGAGTTTATTGTCTAGGATACAGATTACTATCATCATGTACATGTATCAAGGCTGTGCTCTCAGAAAAATTTCAGGGAGCCCCCAGCTATACCAGCTTGGGTGCCCAGGCCTAAAAGTTAGTTGCCTAAAACAATTAATTAATTGGTTAATGAAGTGTGCAAACAAATAAGAGAACATTTGTTGATGCACTGTTAAGTATATTTTTAATTTTTTTTTTCAAGATCACAAACTGAACAATGGAAAAATATTCAAACACCTCTAGTAGTCCAGCAGATAAGTGGAGCTATTGTGCCTTTGATAATAAAAGAATAAAAGTTGGTGCACATGTAAAGCATATCCAACAGAGCATCTTTAGCTATAGGGCCATCTCAGATTGGTCATTTGACCAATATGGCAGCTCTTCCTAAATAAGGGCATGGCCCTCCTCAGTTTCACCATTGACTGCGATGAATTAGACAAAGCTGTTTAAAAGCCTAGACACTGTTCACGCCATAAGTATTATTCATAACGAATACAGCTACCTGATCACTAATTGCTGTTGCCATGACAACAATTCCCGTTGCCATGGTAACATTGTTTTTACATTATGACCACTATATTGGTAATATATATATATATATATATATATATATAATAATATATATATATATATATATATATATATATATATATATATATATATATAAAGATGAATTTCTGGAGTCGGACTAGTTCAAAAACATTTAATTGCTACTCGGAGTTTCATGCTTCTAATGAAGCAATCATCAGGCAACTGACAACAATAACGGTTACATGTAAAGATATACAAATTTGAAATTGGGGAACAATGCTTACTAGCATAACGTGTCAAGATGTGATTGGACGGCAAAAGCGCTAAACGATCGGGTAAGACTATTTTAGGTGAACACGCTACTTAACAGAAATTTCTTAGAATGTCTACAGGTTGATGTCATTTCGTTTCTGTGGTTAAGTGTCGACATTTCCGGCTTACAAATTATGAAATATTTTTCCCATAGGCAAAGATTACATTTTTTGTTGGCAGTAGAATACGACCTAGCTTGCTTTACTTTTTTCCACTTAATCTGATAATTGATGTTCTGTTCTTTTAGACTCCAAATATACTTGCTGAGCTCGGTTACATTTTTGTACCGTTGTACACGAATTTCAAATTTGTATATCTTTACATGTAACCGTTATTGTTGTCAGTTGCCTGATGATTGCTTCATTAGAAGCATGAAACTCCGAGTAGCAATTAAATGTTTTTGAACTAGTCCGACTCCAGAAATTCATCTTTATTCACAGCTCTGGTTTAACCATCGAGCACTTTTATAGCAGATGAAGCCTTCAGTTTTTCCACTGGCAGTCATATATATATATATATATATTACCAATATAGTATATAGTGTATATATATATATATTGTTTTTTTGACTTTGTGATTTAAGCAGCACATCTTTAAGTAGCCAAAAACATTGTAATGACCTATCAGATAGCAAAGATCACAATCACGCCTTTAAATCCTTTTTCATTTATTTATTTACTCTGACCAAGTACATGTATGTTGGTGACAGCCCGATTCATACCACGATTTATTGTAATGTTCAAAACGTTCAAAATCACAGTAGTACATGTTAATTTAACGATTTGCGCTCTCTTCTTTGGCGTCATTTACAATGTACCTTAAAGTCCATTTCGAAAGATGGAGTGTGCGAGAGACTGCAATATTTTCTGACTAGTTTTCAGAGGAAAGTCCACCACAATGACAAAGTGCAGTGCACTGGAGTGCTGCCTTTAGACATTTGCATTGATGTTTGTGACCTTTCTTGCAACCACATTGCAGAAGTTCTCTACAAGCCTTTGTAGACTCTGGCAGAGTTGTCCAGCATACTTCCCAACCACTTGCCTCCTTCCTTGTCTAGCCACAATCACTCAGCGATGGAAGCTCTGGAGCTGCAATCATTACTTGGCCCTAGCAGTAACCAACCTTGGTAAGTTGCCCGCTTAGTGTGCCGTATGAGATCTGCCTTTGTTGGGGAAATACCTTCTATTGATCTGCCTTTCTGGGTAAAGAGCTGCTTCTGGGCCTGGTTGACACATTCTAAGTTACTGGTTCGGCCATACAGCAATATCAAAAATCACTCCAATGGTTTAATAAAACTCCCACAGACTCTGGGGTGGTTGCCAAAGAACAAAGTGCTGGTGTAACGTCATCGTAGGCTTAACATGTGTCTCATGCAGTTCTTTTACGTCTTCCTCCAAGAGACAACACCTTATCGCAACCTGTAAAAGCTTGGAACATTGGCAATGCCATGCATACAGGCCCCAAAGCACTGGCTATCTCATGAGCTGCTATAAAACTGAAACATTTTCCGGTTCCAAAAGCAATCCATACTTCAGTGTTGTTAAGGCACTGAGCTGATGTCTTTGCCAATACTACCAGATCAGTGTCAACTGTATGTATGGAAACTTTTGTATTTCCCTCTTTCACAGCATCATCCAGATGTAGAATGATCCTCGTGTCTGCTTCTTCATGTGTGCATGGAGCAAGCTCTGAGACATCCCTAGATTGATTGCAAAGTACCTCAGTGCGATGTGTGCTGATTATCTGATTGCTGCAGTCGATGGATGCTACCGTGCTACAGTAGTTGCTTGGAAAGAGAATTGCTCTACTTTCTTTTCATCAATGCGTAAAAACTCTTTCCAGTTTCCAGGAATTGCTGTGGAAGGTTCTCTTGCTTCTTGTTTTGAACAGCTTTTAAACTGTCTGGGTGGTACTCATCCCAAATAATGTCTACTCGGCTTGCATGCTGTTTTTTGGGATACATTGTGTGGCAGGAACAATTGTGATGCATACATGTAATCAGAGAATTTATTTGCATAACCCCGTTTACAGTAGCAGAGCCATCCAGGATAATGACTTGTACATCAGGATTGTTGGTCTTCTCTTGGGAGGTGACCAAGTCCTCCAAGCATCCGACTAGATCCGACTGTGATAACGCTGGTGGGTATGCTTGATGTTCATGTTCTAAAAATTCTTCCAGATTCTCATTACGCACTTGTGATGCGATGTACAGCCAAGGGAACAATCATTCCTTAGGGAGGTCACTTGTAGCTGTGACTTTGTCTTCTCTCGGACTGGAGGTCGGCTAAAGAGGGAAAGATTGTTCTTCTTGATGGGATCAGAAATGGGCTTTGTTTGACTGAAAAGCCACTCTTTGACATAGGTATCGTACTGTTCTTCTCCAAATTTCTCAATTTGACGCACCGTGTCAATAAGGGCTGGATCTGCAATGTCTCTGCTATCCAATGCAAGGAGATCGCTGCTGTCCTTAGTGAATGGGTTGCCCATCTCCTCTATGGTGTTGGCCAGACTTCTCACATCTTGTTCAAATGCCTTTTGCAAATGTTTGGCATCCTCATGATGTCATGGATCTAACTTCTCTCTCTTTTCAGTTGATGCCTCGAACTCGCCAATTACTCCAGCCATCTCTGGCCCCGAAACCATCCAGCACCTCAGAACAGCAGGGTTCTCAGTGAGGCCTACTGTCCCTCTGTCATCTTTCACTACAGCATTGTTCTGCTCATAGCCTTGGTCAATGGCAATAGCAGAGAATCTGAGTGTGTACTGTCTTCTTCACCACGAAATTTCCTTTCAGAAAACTGCAAAAACTTTGGGATGAACGTCTTTCGGGGTAACCATGTCCCTCAGATGAACAGGAATCCATCAGGCCTAATTTGTGTGGTCCAACGCAAAGAACCAAGGAACAATCTTAGTGAGGGCATCTACATACAGTTTGAAGTCTCCCTCCCTCAAGTGAAAAATTTGAAAGATAGCTTTATTTATATTTTTTGGATAATATATCATAGGCAAGTTTGCTTGAATAAATGCTTTGTTTCACTTTTAATTCTCTTGTTGACAAGTGGCAAACAATTTCAAGTAGAAACAACAGAAACATAATTTAAACTACCGGTTGCCATGGCAACAAAATATTTCATTTCTTCACATTTCTGGAAACTCATCATACAGTTTGGTCTATGTATGTTGCAAGATTGTTGTTAAGTTTTATGTCCTGTGTGAAAAACATCACACAAATGGCAAAAAAAAAAAACACTTTTGATGATGTCACTTAAAAGGTGAACGCAACTGGGGTCATGTGACAAATAGATCTGCGATTGCCCAATAGCTAAAAATGTTTGTCAGGATGTGTTCTAACTTTGTGCGAAATTTCACGCTTTTATCATGAAAGGCACAATTTGGCCACATTTTGCACTTATCTGCTGGACTATGGAAATTCTTTAATACTAATTAGCACGACAACAACATCATTAACATAAGAATAGGAGGATGGTCTGTATCATAACAAGTTCAACACTAGCTTCACTTTCATTTAAAGGCCAGGTAACTAGAAGCGCACAACTGTAAAGAGGTCTATGGAATACACTTCCAGCCAACTTCCTCCTGGTAATGATCAGTATCCTCTGCCCTGTACTTCAGTTTGCCATTCATAAGTTTTCCCAATGTTAAGGAAATAGAATAATTCTATTTCAATCTCTTATTACTTTAGTGATGATACAAATTTATGTTAAATTCCCTACTTTTCCTATCTGTGAAGATGAGGGCTTAATCCTCACAAGAAGCATAGAAAATTTGTTGCTTACCTGTGTATTATTTCTAATTGTGCTGTGGTGGACTGGAAAATATACCTGATTTTGACATTTTAAAAAAAAATCTTGTTTCATGAGGTTCCTTTATGGATGCAAAAATCAGCAAAAGATCCACTAGCTCCAGTGGTGTGGGTAAGTTGGTTTACATTTTTGTGGTGGTGCACTGTAAAGGCACTACACACTATGTCACCGGGTTGTAAGAGTCAGTAAGAGTGTCTGTGGTGCTAGTAGGCCCGCGCGTGCATAATTCATGAATTTCAAAATAAACAGGTCTGTTGGAAGCGTGCTTGGGTTTCAACAAATTGAAGCCCAAAATCGGCAAGAATTGGTGACGCTGCTGAATAATAAAGCAGCTGCTATGTCCAAAACGATGGAATTACCAGGTGATTAATAATCTCGTCTAGGAGAGTGAATTTTTGACTTTGCAGAAACAATGGTTGGGCGATTGTGATCCTTGTTTTGAATTCGCACATT
>NC_090874.1:69498758-69506258 GCF_036669935.1 Montipora foliosa
ACTCTGTTGTAAGCATGACATGAGCGGAAGTGAGAAATGGTATGAACATCAACCGGAAGGGGTAGTGGAAAACGAAAAATGTAAGATCTTGTGGGATATGACCATCCAGTGTGACCATGTTATCGAAGCCGGAAGACCTGAGATTGTTGTTGAGAACGAAAATAACAAGGCAATTATAGTGGAGATAGCTTCACCCTGGGATCACAGAGTGTATGAAAAGGAAGGTGAAAAGATTGAGAAATATCATGACCTGAAGAGAGAGATTGGAAGACTATGGAGGATTAGGCATCTGGAAGTGGTACCGGTAGTCGTTGGTGCACTCGGAGTAGTAAGCAAATGGTTGGATGCATGGCTTGAGAAGATAGGTGTTATCGTCAGAACGGGACTGTTGCAGAAAACGGCCTTGTTAGAAACAGCTAGGATTCTAAGGAAGCTGTTGGAAAGCTGAAGAAGAAGAATGACACAAAGGACTACTAGCTATGGCTCGCTCCTTTGGTGTAATGTTGGCGTAACATCCGCCAGAGCTAAAGCGATACATTTACATCATCATCATCATCATCATCATCATCATCATCATCATCATCATCATCATCATCATCATCATCATCATCATCATCATAATTATTATTATTATTATTATTATTATTATTATTATTATTATTAAATTTTATAGAGCGCAACTTTCCATAAAAGATGATCAAGTGCGCTTTACATGTGTGAAAGGATAACAGAAAAATGTAAAATTGTCGATTACAATGATCATGAAAACTTAAACAAAACAAATTATAAAATTGTATTGGCATCGTAATTAAATAAATATATTTTTAAAACCTTCTTTAAAAGATTACGATTTGCCTCGTTCCTAAGTTGTAGTGGTAGTTCATTCCATATCTTGGGTGCTGCTACTGCAAATGCACGACCTCCCATAGACTTCTTTGTTTTTTCTCTGGGTGGCAATAACAACATACCATCATTAGACCGTAAGCTGTAGTTGGATTTTTCTTTGACGTGGACCAAGTCACAAAGATAGTTAAGTGCCAGGTCATGTATCCATAAAACAAAAAAAGAAGAGCAACCCTTAACCAATTTCACTCGTCACCATTTGATTACCCATACTAATCATATAATCGGAAGCATCGTATCTCAAAAAGAGAATTTGGAGAATCTGAAGAATTGTATGTCAAAACTCATATTTTACTATTGTCCTATTTAGCCATAACCGCACCTTTCTGGAAAACTATACTCAGGATTACAATTGATTAAAAAGTTAACTTCAAATTTATTACTGTCTCTTATTTTTCTAATCCTCTTCTGTAGAGAAGTTATCACGTCTAAATGTTACAAAACATTAATTTGTTTTTTATTTTACCTTTCTTCATACAGAGAGCACAATGAACCTAGAGGAATTTATTGACATGTCAGAAGAAGGTGAGGGAGAGGTTATGGACTTCAAGTCATTCGTCAAAAGTTTTGCTTCTGTAAAATAAATTCAGACAGGGTGACATATACGTAAACATGTACATTTATTTAAATAATTACGTCTGAATCTCTGACTTGCCCTCAGAGAACTGTAACATTTTTTAACGCTCAGAGATCTTTGTACCCAAACTCTTATTTTTGTGACGTAAATAAATTATCAAATGTAGCTGGCTGGTTAAGCACTCTTGAAAACCAATGAATATGATCAGAGCAATCGATGGATTGATTTGTATAGTTAGCATGACGTTATCCATGATTGTGCATAGACTATTGTAACTCCCAGAGAGAACAGAAATAAACTGTAAACAGAAACGTTTGGAGAATAAAATCGCCATTCAATGTGTTTCGCACGCATATTAAAAACGTTTTAGTTTGTGCTTGTTCCCATGTTATCTCAGTTTTCTGTCTGCGCCAAGGTGAAGAGGTGTTCTATATCAACTCTTCGCCTATTGTACTGCATGAGAACAGCACCACCTCACAAGATAGTACTGACCTCACGATTTATTCAATGTTGGGAATGTCGGCAAACTTTAACGAGAAACAAACGCATGCACGCTCGTGACGGTGTGTTTACTTCAGATCAGCACTCAAATTCTTAAAAAAGCTGAGGATGAAGTGCTGCCTTCATTAATACATTCGCAAAGTTCCGGTTTCGGTGCACCTCAGACCCGGGCTCAGTGCTTCACAGTGAACTACAAATGCTACTAGTTTAACTAAAACTTTAAATATCGATTAAGGTCACCAAGTGCTTGGGACTAGAGACAAAAAATTATCAAATAATAGCATCAAAAATGATCTGATAATTATCAAAATGCGCAAATTATGCTAGCATTGCTACTTGGCACAAATTATGCCAGTTTGCTCGAACTATGCCAAAAATTATGCTAGCATAATCTATAAATGCCTAATAGATACTCCGGAAGCCCCAAAATCACAAACAATTCATTGGAGGAAGCTATTTTTTCGACAGATCAGTGATCAATTACAGATACCAATTCACACCCCCGCAGGTCGACCTGAGTTGAATTGAAGGTGTAAACGCGTGTCGCCGTATCAAATAGTAGATGCTACATACAGATTCGTTCACGATCTGGCAAAAGTATTCGCGGAGAATTTTATTTTTAGCCCGTGTTCTGTTGGATTTAGCATCTTTCACGTCATAGCGTCGTTTTCGTTGTTTGGTTTCCGAACATTTTTTTTGTCATTTATTTGGAAATTCACAGACAACGTAACGGAAGATGTTACAAAGAGTAACTAGATCTAAAAATGTTGTAAATATATCATCAACAAAGAAATAGCATTGGCAGCAAAAATGGTACGATTAATTTACTTTCCTTTGCATATATAAATACATAAAGAAGTTGACAACAGCTGGTTAAGTTGCTATCCTCATCACAGCGAAATTGTTTTCATGTCAACTTGTTGTGATAATCAACATTCCTTTCCAGCTGATTTTCACTGCATGCGAGAGTGGGAGTCATCGGCAATGCTTTCTGCGACCATCTTGTTGATCAGCGTACTTGCCATCTGCGGTAAGATTCATCCTGCCTCATTATTTTCCATCGTCTGTGCATTATTTGTCTACCGAAAACTCATAATCAAACAGATCTTGTTTGTTAATTGTTACTATAAACTGACTCGAGAAACAAACAATCCCTTATTTTTGAAACCGAAAGGTTCTCAAGTAACGTTTGAGAATGGTGATTTAACAAGTGAATTCAGTCTTAAAGATTACCTAAATCAATACTTTGCTCTCGTCCAATAGTTAAGTCATTATTCAGATTTTCTCATACGGCTCAGATGTACAACTATCTACATATGTACCCTCTGTATCTACTAGGTAACGAACAACCAACAACACCATCTTTGATTTGGATGATTCGTTGTCTGCACATTGGTTCGTGGCCGACTGTCTGCATTTTAATTACCAATTTATTATTGATGGCATTTCCAGACAAACTAAAGTCACGTCCTTCTCAATAATTTCTTGTGTTAGAATACCCCATCCGTCTTCATAGCTTTCATCTTTTGAAACAAGAATCGACACTGAAGGATCACTACCTTACAAAAACGACGCATTTTTCTTTTAATTATACCTTCACTTGCACCGAACGGAACCTAGACTGCTTTTGCTTGACGCAAAAAACTTGATCGAACGAGGCGACATCGGAGCCGCGAGTAGCTAGTCTCCTTCGCAGCCGTTATTAGGGTCGTCACGCAACGTTCCTCCCCACTATAACGGCTGCGAAGGAGGCTACGAGTAGCGTGCTTCCCAACTCGCATATCGCCTCGTTCGATCAGTTATTTCGGAATTGTTCCATTAGAGGCGGATTTTCGAGCAACAGTCTAGAGGAAACCAATTTAAACGTTTCCTTGGTTACTCCAGTCTATAACCTGGGAATCAGCACTGCCAGGGTTCGAGTACCCTGCGAGCAGTCTCCTTGCAGGTGATCATATATTCACGTAATCTGCGCAATATAAATGTAAATTATTGTTATTATTATTTCCTTCGATCTTCCTAGATAAGTCGGGAAGAGGAAGCCGCCTCGACATTCTTTGATTTGCCGCTCATCCAAAGAAATGGATGAGCTAGTCCAGTTTCTAGCAATCTCGTCCCCAGAGTCCGCTTTTATTTTCACGGTCAGCACCAAGAACACGGACTCTGGCCACTTCCAAGGCAAGAAGTCCGCAAATCACGGACTTCCGGCTCGTCTACAAACACTCAGAAACTTGAAACAACAATGGGTGTCAAGGGTTACAAAAATGGACCATCCCTACGACGGCGCATAAATTAGAAGTGGCCAGAGTCCGTGTTCTTGGTGCTGACCAAAAGAAAAGTGAACTCTGGGGACGAGACTGTTTTTTTAAGTTTTGCGCATGATCAATCGCCTCGCGTCGTAAGTATTTTTGGAAAAGTTGAAATGGTATATGAAATGAATCATATATGAACTGCGGATATGAAATCAAGTGAAGCTATGATCTTCGCAGTTATGAGCGCAATTTTTGCAATTGCGTAGAGAAGCCTGAAAAAATTCAGGACTTCAACGGGGTTTGAACCCGTGACCTCGCGATTCCGGTGCGACGCTCTAACCAACTGAGCTATGAAGCCACTGACGTTGGGAGCTGGTCATTTGTGGGTTCTAATGGTCCCGTGGGGAATGAATCAATGATGAAATGGTATATGAAATGAATCATATATGAACTGCGGATATGAAATCAAGTGAAGCTATGATCATTGTGGTAAAACTAGAGTTTCCAAGAAAATGATTCCTTGGTTGTCGTGTGTTTGCCCGGCTCGATTGACCGCTAGCGGATGTGGACTCCCGGGGGACTAAATCCGGCGCTGTTACACTGTGCAGTTTTTCGCACAACTTGTGTCGCAACACCATTGCGAGACAAATCGCACGAAACATTGCCCAATGTAACATACCTTGCAACGGCCTAAAACGTTGCGAGACAATTGCAGAAACCGTTGCGGAAAGTAGAATTGAGTTCTACTTTCCGCAACGGTTGCAGCAAATCTTTTTAAGCATTGCGCAGTGTAACATCTGTCCTGCAACCTGTGTCGCAAAGGTTTGCGGCACCAGCCAATGAAAATGCTCCTTTAACCTCATATGATCATCGAAATGTTGCTCAGTGTAACACTTGTAAAACAACTTGTTTCGCAATGTGCATAACGTGAGAACGTTTGTAGAAATGGCGCTGCGAGACAAGTTGGACGAAAAACTGCACAGTGTAACAGCGCCCTTATTCCCCCTTCGCAGATTTGGACCCCCATTACAGCTTATTGAACTGTTTATCGAGGTAGAGGTAGAGTTTGGATTAGGAAAACTGACCGATACCGTAAAGCATAAATCTTTGAGAAAAAGCCCAGATCAGTTAATTTTTCATTAAAGGTTGTTTAACGCATTCGGCGCTGCATTTCGTAAAGTAGATGTGAATTTTAACTGCTTTCTAACGGAAGCTTAAATCACGCACTAGGAACTCATGGAATTGTCGAGTTAATTTTTTAATAAGGAGAAAAAGCGAAGTCAGACTCAAGTTTCAGTTAAAGTAGTACGCGCACGCGCTGTGGCCTTTCGTAAAGCGTTGTTTCTTTGATAGTTCTTTTTCTTTCATTTGATACTTTGAATGGGCGACGCTTTCACGAAGCCAATTGAAAGGTACTTCCGGCTCAAACAAATAGTAAAAATCCGCACCAGAAAGGACGCAATCTTAAACCGTGTCCTCACCAACATGCACCGCTTTTACGATGCCCCTCAGGGCTTCCCGCCCTTTGGCCTGTCTGACCATAATACCATTACTGTGGAAGCCGAAGTAAGAGACAATTGTCGTCAACAATCTAGATTTGTTTTCAAGCGTGACAAGCGGTAAAGTAGGAGAGCTGAGCTTCGTAGATACCTCTGTGCAATTGACTGGACAATGTTATTCTCCTCTGCAAATTGTTGTCAGGATATGCTTGACATATTCAATAAAGTGGTGCACACAGGGCTTGACCTTCTGATGCCCACCAGGAGAGTTCGCGTCAACACATGCCCCGTGGATGAACGATCACCTTAAATGACTCATTCTCAAACGACAAAAAGCCTTGGCGATGACGGCAACGAATCAATGCTGTACAAGTTCTACAGGAATGCTGTTAATCGTGAAAGGAAATCGTGTAAGGCCTAACGTCGAGCATATTAAATGGGGAGGGGGAGGGGGAGGGGGAGGGGGGAGAGTCCAAATCCGCTGTAACACCCGCGTTCCTCCGCGCACAACACGGCTGGATCACTGATCCAGCTAATTGTATTTTCCACCAATCAGAAATTCGCCTGCCTGCCAAGTACAAAATACAATAGACCATAGAAAATATTCGTATTCTCAGTATAGGAGTGGAGCTAGCTTGTCATAGAGGCTAATGCGGGGGAACTTTTCAAATGCAAATACTCTTTAATATATTCCACCGCATTAGCCTCCATGGCAAGCTAGTTATATTCCAATATACTGAGAATACGAATATGGTCTATTGTATTTTCTGACCTTAACCAAACGCAGAGAAATTGACACTTGTAAAGGCTTCTGGCGAACGAAATAGCTTCAAAGACAGTTACGGTGTTGCTAGACTGCAAAACAGTCGTATTTTTTGCGAACGCAGGCGACACGGTAAAATAATATTCAAACGAAAGGTCTGGAGCGGGTGTAGAAACGGGGAGGGAGAATGGGGAGAGACGCGAGACGTGTGAGGCTCGCGCGCTTCACACGCGAGGATCACGCTTACGGCGCTTCGCGCCTTCCGAAAATAGAAGAAAACGACTGTTTTGCAGTCTACGGTGTTGCGAAAAGAGAAAGCCATTACTACGCTATGTAGTCATACCAAAAATGTTATTTTAAAAACTGTTTTCTTGACAGCCTGCGGCCTGAAGTGCTATCACTGTTCAAGCTCAATATCGTTTGAGGATTGCATCAGACAACAAGAAGAAAAGGACTGCAATGAAGAATACAAGTGCGGAAAGTCTCGTTACAAGTACAAGAAACAAAAAGATATCTATAGCTTGTCTTGCAGCAGTAACATGCACTGCAATGATCCTGCATATATGTGCCGAGTTAGCACAAATTTCAGTAACGACTGTGAACTGACGTGCTGTGATAGAGACCTTTGTAATACAGGATCAACTCTGTTTGCTGTTGGCGTCATATGCATTCTTCTAACATGGCTTCTGGCGTCGATAATAATAATGACTTGATAAACGACTCGAGGAGTAGAATACATGAAATCTTAGTGCGTTTCATCCTAATTAAAATAAATCCATAAAATCTTTCGAGATTAAAATTCAGTCTTGGTGGTTTGAACTATGACACGAGAGAGTGTGAGAGATGGTTTATTGTCTCTTTAATATCTGTGGCTTTAAAAACACAAGTATTAGAAAGTCTGATCTTACTGATTATAAAGGTAGCACCTTTTTCACAGTTTTTACGATACCATAATTTAAGTGCTGATCCTACCCAGAGTCCGCTTTTCTTTTAGTCAGCACCAAGAAC
>NC_090874.1:69508758-69521258 GCF_036669935.1 Montipora foliosa
ACAAGTTACGCAGGCTTGACCGTGACTAATCAGCCGTGAGCATGCAAAAGAACGCTCTTTGCAGTTTCATATCACCCCTGTAAAATTCAGAGCTATTGGCAGGACTGTTAAAACTAAAGAAACTCAAACTGGTATTGCGTTGGTAATGACGAAATCAAACAAATGTGGTATCAAACGTTGTGATTTCGAAGTAACCTGCGATCAGGCGTGCTTTTCTAAGATGATAAGTAGGGAGGGAGGTCATGATCGCAGGTTAATTTCGAAGCTGACGTTTCGAGCGTTAGTCATAGGAGGGTGAAAATGTTCGATAATGAATCTTGACTTTGTAAGTTGCATTTTTTTGCATTCATCAATCTTCAAGCCAGACCGACATCAAACCAAATCTAAAGTGCAGAAAATTACTGCTTGAGAGCACGCAACAGGTGTCAACCGCCCACGGGCCAAAAGCTATTGGATCGTCTTTTATGCATCCACATCCAGATCAGTAAATGCATTATTTAAGTGGAACGCTGCTGTGTATTACACAATAAGATAAAAAAAAAAATCTCAATATTGCAAACAGCAATTAGTTAAAAAGGTCAGAACTCTCCACTTTTCCGAGTTTGTTTTTTAAATGTTATATGGTCAATCTAAGACTCAAAATAAAACTACAGAAAGACTTGAGTTCCACTGTGCTGGGGGGTGTTAATAGTTTTTTTGAAAATTAACAGCCTTTATGGCAAGTGTCTTAAGGGGCAAGGGGAAGCAAAATTTAGGTTCAGAAAAACAAGACTCTATGGGCCCTCCCTTGTGCACAATGATTGTGATCCAATGGAGACACATGATATTGGTACATGCAAAAATATTCCAGGAACTATTGTAAATATCCCATGAATAATTATTAGTAATATTCATGCCAACTTAAGCCTGCACATCTTCATTGCTTTTTGCCACTTTTTGACGTGTCTGGAACTAATAACAAGGATTTAGATCATTCTTTTATTGGACACCAGTACTTTTGCAATGAAGGACAATTAAATTTTAAGGAACGACAGTTGAAGTTATGATAACTTAATTGTGTGATGTCTTGATGATAAAATAAAAATAAAAATTTTGCACTTACTTCGTACTCAAGAGCTAAGTCAGAATTGGTATCAACATCAACTTTGGCCAGCTCTAGCAATCCATTGCTTTCTTCAACAACTGAATCTAACTTAGGAGTCAAAGCTTTACATGGTGCACACCACCTGGAAAGAAGTTGAACCTTGATGTCAAAGGTGCAGTGGCATTGTTTTAACTTGTACACTATGCATGGTAATAAGTGTACTTAAAGTATACCATTCCTGATGGCAAATAAAATACATCATTTTCAAAGGACTTCAAGATGGAAATAAACTATTAGAACATCAGCCATGTTGGTATATCAATTATGAATAAAACTCAACCCTACAGGAACCAGTGGCTCAAAGGCAGGGCTCAAAGTTTATGGCCCACTGCCGAAATTTTAAGCGCAGATTTAAAAATTTTAGGCCCACAGCTTCAAATACTTGAAGCACCTACTCCAAAAGAATACTTAATTAACGCTCAAAAAAGAGTGGCTCAGGCTTCGTGTTGCAATATTGGCCTATTCCGGCAGTATTGAACACAACGAAAACAAATAAAAGAAACAGGATATTTCACAACTTCATTATTTGGTGCTTGGTTGTGTTATATTTATGTTAAATTTATATTAATTTTATCAATCGGAGTATGTTAGTAGGGTCATATGAGTAAGCACTAGAGAAGTCGCACTGTATTTTGGCTTTTAAGGCGCGGTGGTGCGACCACACATGAATTTTTACGTGCACAGCCAAAACTCTAGTCGCGTATGCGACCAGTTGGTCGTTAACTTTGAGCCCTGAAAGAAAAGAGAAATAGGTAAATCACCATTCAGTTGATAACTCAATTGAATCTGATAGCACTTTTCTGCTAGAAAGTGATTTATTCAGAGAATAGACCCATCCACCTTTTAAACAAAAGAGGCCAGTTCTTAAAGTCCTTTTGCATAAGGCAACCATTATGGCTTCCATTTATGTGAGGGAACATGCTCTATTAAGTGATTTTTTATTTTGTTGTTAGGTGTCAAGTCCTACTGAGTGTTAGTACAACTCCCTTAATTTAGTCAAATACAAACTTCAGTCAACAGACTGTGATTTGGTGATCACTGGAGGACCGTTTAAGTACATTGGAATTTGTGCTTACACGTGAAAAGAAGAACATAAAAGGGTCAGAGGTAAGACCACTTGTCTTCAACCAATGTGTCCGAAATTCACTTTGAATTCTTGAATTTTTTCAGTGGTCCCAATGTGTTCCAAGGGGGTTCTTAGTACTCTGGTTTTCTCTTTCAATAAGAAGAAACAATGAACTTGATTTGATTTGCGGTTTCTCTAATTAGAGAGCACTTATACTTGGCTATTCAACTTTGAAACCCTAATGTACATGTAAAATGATTGTTATCAGTCTTGGATTTAACATAATAAAGAACTCATACTCAGCATAAAAGTCCACAAGAACAGGTTTTGATGAGGCAATAACTCGTTTTTCAAAGTCATCTTTGTCCTTTATTTCATAATATGAGGCTCTCAAATACGACGACATAGTGATGTGTGCTGATGTTCCAGAGAGATACTTAGGTGAAAAAAGTGCACGGTGATGTGATGTCAAACGATAAGCCATTCTCAACATGGTACAGTTCTGTGAAAAGAACATAAAATTAGGCCAACCATGATTGTCAATCATGAAAAAAATAACCAATTAAATTAAATTACATCATTTATTTTTCACATAATAGGAATTTAGCAGTTTTAAGTACACAGTTTAAAAAAAACTAACCTTGGTTGTATAATTAAAAAAAAAAAAAAGATTTATGATCATATACAGTTGGGTTAGGGTTTAGGGTTAGTACAGTTGCCTCTGTACAAAATTAAGTGAAAGCAAAAAAAATAAAGAGGTAGGAGAAACTTCTACTGCAATGTTTTACCTTGCCTGTAATTTGTTCATCATTTTTGGCCACAACGTTACTACAGATAAAATAAAGGACTTAAGACTTCTTAAGTATACTTGGCTTGACAAGGATTTAAACCCACTTACTCGTTACTCTGTCTAAGGTCCACATTGAGGTCAAACTAATTTAGAAATGGTCCATTGGTTGGGCTCATGTGTTCACAGGTAGCCCAAGCTTGATGTATGTGTATCTGTACTGTACTATATCATACAAGAGTAGAAATATAAAGATTTGTATAGGGAAAACGGTTTTTCTCAAAATTCAAAAAAATATTTAGGATAAAAATTAAAAAAAAAACTTATCCTGCTTCAGTCGAGTGTTTTTCTCTCTGGTACGGTTTCTAGGTCCATTAAGAGCGATTTAGGTGGTTTTTGGTTCCTCTTCTTTTCCCTCCATATATTCTTTCCCAAGGTTGGGCACCAAGATGAAGCCACCGAAAGGAATCACCAAAGGAAAAGGGCCATAAATTCCTTCCCAGGGCTTCAATCGGCTCAAAATTCAACGTAAATCACGAATCATAACGCCGCTACCCATTCGTCTTCTTCATTTGAGCCGCTTGTACACTGAGAAGGAATTAAGGGCTGCCAAACTCTTCAAACATTTGCTTCAAGAGCCATTGAATGAGGCTTTTATGGCTCTCAAAGCAAATGTTTGCAGAGTTTGGCGGCCCTTAATTCCTTCTCACTGCACAGGCGGCTCGAATGAAGAAGATGAATGGGTAGCAGAGGTATCATCCGTGATCTACGTGGAATTTCAAAGCAATCAAAGCCTTGGGAGCAAATTTATGGTTCTTTTCCTTTGGTGATTCCATTCGGCAGCTTCGTCTTGGTGCCCAACATCAGGAAAGATTATATATAGAGGGAAAAGAAGAGGACCCACAAACCTAAATTGCTTTTATGGACCCAGAAACCGTACCAGAGAGAAAGACACACGAGACTGAGGTGAGGTAAGCTATTTTTATTTTAAATGGTAAAAATTTTTTGACTTTTGAGAAAACCGTTTTCCCCACACAAATCCTTATATTTCTGCTCTTGTATAATATAGTACAGTACAGTAACTATAGTACAGTACAGTACAGTACAGATACACATACATCAAGCTTCAACTTTTCAAGTGTTACAAAGTTTGACAAGAAATGTGCAAATTCAACACAAAGATCACAAGGCTACCTGTGTGTGTTCCTGTCATAAACAGATATACATAGCTATACTGTGCAGATAATAGATGAATGATGGAAGTAACTGTGAGGACTACCTATTCCTTCCACAGGCAGCCCAAGCTAACGATGCGAGTAGTTTGCCGTGGACATCTACTATTACATAACGACCAAGTTTGATTACCCATGACTCTCGCCATGCAACATATGGAGGCGTTGTGTTACAATGGTTTGAATTTTTGAAAGTTTGTATGGGGTAGAGGAGAGGAAAACCAAAAAGTGATAACTTGCTTAAAAAGCTTCGGATTGAGCTGAGAAGCGAGGTGACAATAGAAAAGACAACAAGATTTTGAGGTGAGTCATTTTTGTTGCAGAAATATCAAAATTTTGGCTAAACTGCCTATTACCGTTTTTATCCATACAAACTTTCAAAAATTCAAACTGTTGAAACACAACACCTCCATATACTGCATTGCAAGAGTCATGTTTCGCTTAATCAACATGGGTTGTTATGTAATAGTAGATGTCCGCGGCAAACTACTCGAATCGTGAGCTTGGGCAGCCTGTGTTCCTTCATCTGGACCTTAAGAAAGGGTGACAGATATGCTCTTCAAACGATGCTGCTTGAAAAAAAAAAGTAGGACAGTAGGACGTTTTCAACCAACCTCTAGAGACAAAATAACAATAGAGAAATGTACGACTTCTGGTGGGAGAACAAAAGAAGCTAATGAGCGATCTTTTTTGCTTTTCGTCCACCATGGTCGCGATGACGTCAGGTCTGAAAACTTGCTGTAGTAAGCGGGGTACTACAGCAAGAAGTTGCTCCAAGACAGTAAGTCAGCAAACTTCAATAGAAACAAATACTTTCTTACAGTTAAGATGTGCTCTATACTCTCGAGATTAAAAAAAAGGCTGGCAAAATTGGCAATAATGCCATCAAGCCGTGTACAGTATTTCCTGTTCGAATCGTGATCAAGTAACATCCAGAAAATTTTTCGTCTCCGGACGAAAATCGTAATCCCCATATAGGAATACACACTGACTGGAAGAAATTTATCCGAAAATTACCTGAAAGCAGTAGAACACTGCGCGCCGCTCCGAAAGCCTGCTGTTTTTGGCCCCCAACTCACATAGGCACTTGGGAACGGCAATGACTGTTGCTACGCAACATGAAATATGGCGACCAACACAGCGCATTCATAGAAAAATAGGGTGGGGAACAACTATGAATACTTGTCATGATGGCAATCAAAGGACGTTCCGCAGAGCAACAAGCTGCCTTGGCAAAAATTGTGACACCCGACACACTGGATGATATTGAGGAATACATTCGACCTCGCTTCCCGCCCAAGAGCGAAAGCGGGTTATCAGTTGAAAGGTCTCTCCCAAGCTTGAATTTGGCCAGTAAAAGGCTTATCGTACAAGATGGACATGGGAGATGGAGAGAGGTGAAACCACAGTTTTATTCCAACAACTTACAAAAAGACTGGTCGCCCGGCCCTGTGGGTTTGAATTCCCAACACATGAGCTTAATAGTAGATAGTCGCTTCTCAGATCGCTTCTTTCAAACTCCAGGATACTACAACAATCTCTCGATGGCGTTGAGATCGAATGTATTTCCCGGGCTTGGGAATAACGAATGGAGTAGTACGACAGCAAAAGCTTTTACAGACCAAACTTTTACTTCGTTCACACAGAGAGACAAGTACTTTGGTATCCAGACTGATGAATATGGTAAATGGTCTGCTGCCAACGTACTCCACGACAGAATGAAGAAAAAGTGGGATGATTACCTCAATACACTACCGAAACAGGCAGGTAGTTAAATATTGTATTACTTTCTTACATCCCTAAGTTCACAGGTCTAAGCTAACTCTAAGGGCCATTGTGAGTGACGCGGACACTTACCCGCTAGCAGAGGTCTCGGGCGTTTACCATGCATTTGCACGGAAAATCCAGTTCAGGAAGGGTACAGGATTTTCCCCGTGGTGCATTTCGCCAGAGCAGAGTATCTCGCGGAAGGAAGAAAGCAAAAACAAATCAAAATGGCGGCCTCATCTGCAGTGTCGAAAGGCAAGAAAAGGGGCCGAGATGAACCGGGTCGAGTGGAAGTTTACAAATGGGTACATGAATTTCTGGTCATTCCGGTTGGAACGGAAAAAGAAGAATACGTCTGAGGATTTCCATCTTTTTCGGAAACTTTCCAGTGGAATGAGCTGTACCATTTGAATTTCCAACCGGATTTTTCAGTTTTTGTTGACAAATGGTAAACGCTCCTCTTTTCTTTTGCATTCGCTATGCTGATGAGTACGGGAAAAGAGACCGTTGCCATGGGTCGAAACTCACTGTGTTGAGCATGCGTGGTGGTTACTTAGCGACCGAATCCTCACATGATACTTGACTTTGTGTGGACTCACGTAACAACAGCGGGATTTCTGTAATGCAATACATGTGACAGTCAGCGGGCCCTAGTTACAGTCAGCAAACATATCATGGGGCGTGTGGTTTCAAGAGTGCCGTCTGAGGTTGGGTAATTGTGAAGAAGAGCTCCCCAAAAAACCTGTCGGTAGTCTGTTGACCGACAGGTTACCAACAGGCTACGGACAGCTAACTGATGTAGCAAACCGACAGCCTACCAACATGACAGTCGGCCAAAAGACGGCCAACAGTCGGCCGACAGACGGCCGACAGGTTTTTTGGGGAGCTCTTCTTCACAATTACCCAAGGTTGTGGACAGCAGTTGGATCAAAGTGAAGTTTCAACCCATGGCAGAGGCCTCTTTTCCCGTACTCGGCAGCCCAGCGAATACAAAAGGGAGACCTCTGCTGGCTGCAGGAACACAGAAATATTCATTAAGTTTAAGTAAAGGTTTATGGTTACCTCACCTGACCAGTGATGGATTCGATACAAATTTGCTGATCAAACCATAATCAAAAAAATATCAGATATTTTCATTCCAAGGTTATTTGACCCCGACATCAAGTCTTGTTATTATGCTAGATTAAATTTCAACCTATAGTATTAATAGCTCAGTTGTGTTATTTTTTTAAAACCACTTGAGAAACAAAGAAGGGAATGTGTTGTCCATTTCAACGATGTGAAAGAATATTGCACGATTAATAAAAGAAATTATAGGGGTGCCAAGCACAA
Source organism: Montipora foliosa (assembly GCF_036669935.1). Classification (NCBI taxonomy): domain Eukaryota; kingdom Metazoa; phylum Cnidaria; class Anthozoa; order Scleractinia; family Acroporidae; genus Montipora; species Montipora foliosa. Next base: position 69,516,087 of record NC_090874.1, read on the forward strand.
TTCTCTGGAGCTGTGTCTGCACTCCATACACCTGGTACCTTGCCATGATTTTGGAGTGCTGTGCCAATTTAGTGAGTGTTAAAAAGGGGTTTTAGACAACTGATGGTTTCTACATAGAATCCACAATATTGCTTATACGTACAGGAAATAGTATGAACACGAGTGCATTTCGTGATTATTTTACGGACACGAGTGATGTTTTGAAAGTTCTCATAATTGCACAAAACATCACAAGTTACCATAATACATGAACCACAAAATAAATGAGCAAGTTCATACGATTTTTCACTTATTACATACTCAACAAAATCAATCCATCGCTTTTCTTCTATAGCAACTTCCGTATTGCACTCTATAACCTGACTCCTCCCCAGTCGTCTTCATATAACAAACGGCAGCGACACGGCAAAGTGGAAGAGAGGATGATGCGCTCCCTTTCTCGGTACCCATCTCTCCCTGCGCCCTGTATGAAGACCACTGGGGACGAGTCAGCTCTATAACCTTGTTTTGCACTCTATAACCCATTTATGCATTCGTTATTGACCAAATCAGAAACACTTAGGGCCGATTTACACGATACGATTTTGTCGCATGGGACAAGCTCACGACAGGCCTACGACATGACTTACGATTGTCGCAGCGTTTTAAAACATGTTTTAAAATGCTACGACATTTTTTCTGACGTACACAACAATCGTAAATCATGTCGTGGGCTTGTCGTAAGCCGTTGTCGCATGCGACAAAGTCGTACCGTGTAAATCGGGCCTTACAGGGCTCCACATTAACACTCACCCATTTCCCATTGGAGAGTAAATTTCAAAAGTAAAAAAATAGAACTGAACCAGAATAATCATCCTATTTGGAAAGTAATTTTTTTGACTATGACAGAAAACCAATTTTCTTTTTAAAGGCCTTAAGCCAAATGTATGCAAATAAAATGAGCAAGCAACCCCTAAACATTGAGCGATTAGCAATCATTTGCCATGACCACCTCATTTTCCACCACATCAAAGAGCTTCTGTCTGAGGAAGTATGGGTACAATAATCACACGAAAATATCACACATGGAAACTGAATGTGCCATATTGGATTGGGGCTTCTCAATAAGATCGAATAACACATTGACATTATCAAGAAACATTTTTATTTCTGCACTAACCGACTTTAATACTGTAATCCATTTTGGAAAGTGAGATTCTGAGATGGAGAGCAAATTTTGAAACCTAATGTACTCTCCAAAGTGAAAAGTGGTGCCAAAAGTTAGTGTCAAACCCTGTGCTATATTTTGCAGAGTGTACAATAATGACATTTATTTTATTACAATACAGCAGAAAGGACATTCCAAAAAGCAAATATACTGACACCACAGATGAAAAGACCCCTGCCACCCAAAGGAAAGAAAACGCATCCTGTTAAACCAAAGATGCAAAAAAAAGAACTAAAAAAGCCAAGCAGTGAAAGCTCAACAAGATTAATGCCTAAAGACACTACTGTGCTTCCCTTCCCACCCCAAGTGGATATCGCTGTTCATGACAATGATGACAACTTCTGGGACTTTTATGATAAGCCTTTCAACAAACCAACATAACCTTGTAATGTCACTTTAGCTGACCAATCCTTAAATCTGATAACTGCAGACAAATCAATATTGCTTAAAATTCTTTTTAATGCAGAGGTACAATTCCTGCTCATAATGCCATGCTTTCTTAAAAGCAGGAGAGCCTGCAGGAACGTTTTTAATGAGTTTCTTCTAATTAAATTAATAACTGCCAGTATGAAAAGTAAAAAATTATTAATACATGTACAATGCAATTGAGTATCTCTGTCTTAATACCTCTCATTTCACTATTGAAACCACTGCAAGCCAGACTATTGTTATTCATCACATTGGTGAACTATATGTGATTTACTGGATCTCCTAGTCATAATAATAAATTAATATTATTGTCAAGTCTATTATGTAAACTGATTTTGTGCATAGAAGTTAATGAAAACATTAGTTAAAAAAACGATCAAAGCCTAACTATTTATATATAAACCTAAAAACAACTTTGTATAATTTCAAAATTTACATACATGTAATAAACACACTTTTTGTCTATTTTTCTGTACACCATTAATTAATGGGAAAAAAAAAGAAAACTGTCAGAATCAAAATACTTTGCATAAAAAGTGTTTCTGACAGTACAACCTCACTCCAATTTTAATTTGGGAGCTCCAGGGTAACCCTTCGTGTGTAAGCTGGCTATTACAAGTTTGGAACAGTGAATATTATTATTGAAAAATCGTTCAATCAAGTCTGATTTGTTCAAATACATAGGACACGATACACTACTTGTATCTTAAGAACTGAACAAAAGATCTCCTTTTGCATGCCAGGACCTTGGCTTCAAAAGATTGGGAAAATATAGAGGTTATTAACTAATAAGGGATGAAAGACAGAAAATCCACATCTGCAGCCAGCTAGATACTCTCATTTTCAAAGCTTCTGAGCATGCAGTCACACATGAATGTGCACTCGCAGATCTCCACATTTAAGAGTGGTGTGAACTGTCCCTTGGACATAAATAAGCTGAAAGCATAACTGCAATCTTCAACACTAATAGAGGCTTGACTTCACATCGCAGACAAAATTTCATCTGCAATCTGGGTCTCTAGAGATCCTAATGCTGAAAAAAAAAAAAAAAAAAAAACAAACATTGGAAAAAGTACACTTGGTAGTTTACATTTTTATTATAATGCAATGAAAACTTTTCAAATGTGTTAGAATTACCTTTCTCACCAGGGAATGTTCCATGTCAAACGGTTTTGGCTACACCATGTGTAGTGTGTACAGTGCTTGAAATTTAAAAAAATCCCAAGTTGTCCCTGTTTCAAAAGCCGGGAAACTAAACCCATAAATTTGGTTGCCTTGATGAATGCTTGGTTGCCCATTGGGAAACCACCTACGATTAAATGCATACTGTGTTGAGATGAAATCCTATGGAGTTGGAGCATGAGTATCCCATAGTTCTAAGTGTGCACCTGTAATTTTTTGTGGAAGTCTGGGTTTAAGTTTTAGCATTTAACTTCACACTACTATCAGACATTGATAACAAAAAACCGATGAGTGAATCAGGTACTGCTTATGAAACACATTTTCTATTTTTGGCTGGGTTGTCCATTGTTTTTTCGTCTGGCAACCAACCTTTTCATTTTACCAAAAACTAGTTGCCCGGTAAACTTTCCGGTTGTCTGGGACGACCAGACGACCGGACGACTGCTAAATTCAAGTACTGAGTACGAAAGTTATTACTTTGACTGAAAACATCAAACCTTTTGAGAAATAAATGATGTTACCTCCTGGCATCTCTGGGAAAACTGTCTCTTGTCCATTACCAAAAATGCCAACAATATCAACATCATTGTCAGAACCATTAACAACTGACTTCAGTGGGGAGCCATCACCTGGAAGCAAATCTGATACGGGAACACTTGTACTAGGAATGACACCTGGCGAGAAAGCTGATGAAACCTGATCATCTTCGGAACTGGACTGGACTAAAAAGGCAATAAAATAAGCAGATCAAGCTGAACGTCAGAGATACATGTAATGTTGAATGTATGTCCAGACTATTTAAAGGGCTACTATGATCAAAAAATCACTTCTTTTTTTCTTCAGATTTTGAAAGTGTGATTGCTCAACACTTGACTGGCAAAATTTTAAGCTTTGATTTTTATCCAAAGGCTATTTACTTTGAGTATAAGTTTTGGATTTCAGGGTCTGCCCATTACACACGTTTTAAACTGACGAATTGGACCTCAGAGGGTTGGATCTGGGGAAAAGTGATGTCATTTACTTACTGGCTTAAAATTTCAGCATGTAAATGCAGCTTATGATATATGCAAAACATGAGTTTTAAAAGTCTGAAAGCCCAAAAGTCTGTGCTGGATATTAGCGGTAATTCAGCCGTGTACACACGCATTGCATTCTTAAACCATTGAGTCTTTGACGTCACTTTCTCCTTGATCCAAGCTCTCTCAAGATTTTAAAGTTAGTAATGGCAGACCATTAAACAGGAAATTCCAGTTAAAATAAACAGGTGTCTTTAAAATCAAGGCTTAAAACTTTGATCAGTTACTGTTTCGTTAACATAGTTTTGAAATCCAAAGAAAAATAAAATTGCTTTTTTGGTCACAGTAGCACTTTAATGAGTTCAAGTCATAAAATTAATGTCCATGTAGAGTATGTATGACACCAAAATGTAGCAACAAACTTTCTCCCTTTCAAGTCTCTTTCCATGGTTTTGACAAAGCAGGCTCTGGGATTGAAATTCTTTTGGACATGTAGGACTTGGAAAGTCCCAGGCTTTTTGTGGTGAATATTTTCATTAAATAAATAAATAAATAAATAATTTATTTATTTATTTATTTATTTATTAGACTTCCAACAAATTACAATGCTATGGAGAAGCTGGACAGGTGAAGCTCTCCGAATAAAACTGAAAAAAAACAAGATTTACCAGTAATTATGATCAAAATAAAGAATCAAATTTAAGTCTACAGTCTGGGCAGCGGCATTTTGTGACCCAGGAGCAAGTGTTCGATGTATGAAATTGCTTATCAAAAATAGAACTTTGTATAATGCTTTTTAAGAAGCCCCTTGAAAGTACTCAAAGAAGTACATAAGACTAAGTGCAGCTCCACTGCTAATGCATTCCATGAAGGCACAACATAGTTAAAAATGACGAAGGTCTCAGTTTAGCACAAAGGTAAAGTACATAATTATAGGCCCTTTGTCAGACCTCCTTGTGCGCCTCATAGGATGGAATTCATTGGCAAAGTCGGAAGGATCAAGTGTGTGCAGTCCCTGTCTGCATTTGAACAGAAAAGTTGCCTCAAGGAAAGGGGCAAGAGACTACAGGCGACAAGTCTGCCCTTGTAGTCCTGAGTCAGATGAACCTAGTGGCCCTATGCTGAACTCCTTCAATTTTTATCAAGTTCTTCTTATAAAAGGCAGACCAGACAGGGACCCCAACTTCCAACTTGCTACGTACCACTGAAACATACAGTAGAGTAGCGTTTTACGTGTAGCTTGCATGGGAGCTTTGAACCCACAGGTACACTTTATGAAACCTAAGGAAAGATTCACCTTTTCAGTGATGGGTCAATATGCACTGTCCAGCTGAGGTC
>NC_090874.1:69526258-69533758 GCF_036669935.1 Montipora foliosa
GTCGGCATTCCAAACTGGTTACTAACTAAAAGAACAACTGTCACGTCCTGAGTTAACCAAAACATCACATATTTAATACTTCAGTCCAAGAAAGATCCATCCCAGCTTTATGGAAATGTGCAGATGTTATACCACTCCTGAAAAATTAAAGTGTCAAGTCTCCAGCAGATGATCTATGGCGGTATCTTTGACAACCGACTCCTTAGCGAGATTCTTGAAAAATGCAATTCCTGCCTCTTAAACCCTACATGTACACATCTGAATATCTGGATCCTTTAACTCCACAAGGGAAAGTATCCTCTGATAAAATGTCATACAGAACGTTACAAGAACAGTTTTATCCCATTCGCAATTCAACATTTTTTATAAGTATTGAATCCATTTTTATAGTTTGTACATATTCACAATTATGTTAATTGTAAAAACTACACAATTCACGATCAATAATTATAACCTGAACATTTGTAAAGTTGCTTAATTAATAAAAGTAATAATAATAATAATATTATTATTATAAATTATTATTATTATTATTAAATTATTATTATTATTAATATTATTATTATTATTATTATTGAGGAGCACTGTTTCAAGTTCTGAGGCAAGGCTGGACATCAAAGCGGGAGGGTTCTGGGCAAGAGGAGTTACGGCATTTTTTGATGTAAGAGTTGCGCACGTCAACTCCAAGTGTTACCAGAGCAAGCCAACATCGGAAGTGTTCAAGGAGCAAGAAGAAGAGAAGAAACGCAAGTACCAGCAGAGGGTGTTAGATGTAGAAATGGGTTCGTTTACGCCTTTAGTATTTGGAACCAATGGCGGAATGGGAAACGAGTGTCAGGGGTTCTTAAAGCATCTCGCAGACAAGATAGCCCAGAAAGATACCGAGCCTTATCATATTGTAATCACTTGGCTCAGGACAGTGAGATTTCGTTTGAACTCTTAAGATCGGTACATGCATGCGTTAGAGGTTCGCGAAAGCCGTTTCGTAGCAAGATAGAGCAATCATTAGACTGTAAAATAAATGTAGCTAGTGCGGATATTTGAGATACACGGTCTATATGTTTTTATACTCGGGGCGTTTTATGGACACTGGTTTAGCCGTCATTAGTATAATTCGATTGTATGATTTTAATATCTCTGCATCATGGAATTCGTAATTTTATAGAATTTTGAATTTTTTTATTATCAATCATTTCTATTTCTTTTAATGTAAGTAAGTGAAATAAATAAAGTTGTTTTATTATTATTATTATTATTATTATTATTATTATTATTATTATTATTATACATAAATAAATAAACAAACAAAAATGAACCAGAGAAGAACTACCTTGCACTTGATGCTGAGGGAGATGTCAATCCTGATTCACTGTTTAATGGATGAAGTTGCATTGTCAGTTCACCTAGATGAGCAAAAGCCTCTCCTGCAGCAGTAAATATTTCAGCTACCTATCAGTAGGCAAAAAAGATCACAAAATTTATACAAGGAGTCACTTTCCAGCAAGAAGAATATGATTACCTCATACATGTATGATCATGGAACAGGATCAAGAAAAGTCCTTACATGTATGAATGAAAGAAATTAAATTTTATTTTTATACATAGTTACATGTATAGAAGGGTTATAGATGAAATGAAGAAGTGATCCTCTCACTTAACTGGACAATTAACAAAATTGTCTCTTATAGACACCTGAAAAATTCAGGAAGCTTCAATGGGAACCTGTATGACCTCTGCGATGCTGGTGCAATGCTCTGCCAACTGAGCTATGAAGCCACACAGTTGGGAGCAGGTCAATTTGTTGGGCTCATTTGTTCCCAATGAGTGCGAAAGTGCAAGGGTCACTTCTATGTTTTGTCTACAACCTGCACTCAAATATATACATTTCTTTCATTCATCTCATTCACGGCTTCAAATGAGCCCATCAAATTCACCTGCTCCCAGCTATGTGGCTGACATACAGTAGCTCAATTGGTAGAGCATTGCACTGGCATTGCATTATGAGGTCATGGGTTCGAATCTTGTTGAAGCCGCCTGAATTTTTCAGGGGTTTATACATGTGATAGACAATTGCTTAAATTGTCCAGTTATTACCACTTGCATCCATCCTTGAAGCGTGACAAATTTTGAGCGAAATTTCACTTTTCGAACGTTAATGGTTTGTCCGGTTATGTATCACTTTTGACCAATGAAACGTTGGCGGTTATGTTGTGAAATTGACAACGTTTTTTGACGGCATACCAGCATGTTTTGTTCATGTGCTCTCAAAGTTTTCAGGTTTTTAGTGAGAGCGTTCGGGTTTTGCATGAACGCTCTAATAACGTCTCTGCTCGTTTTGCAATGGAAACAAAAAAATTCAAAGTCAACAAGTTTGGAATGAGGTAAATTACTGTCCAGGAGTCGCTTGAGATCAAGGTTTTAAATGCTCCTTGAAACACGGAAGAGCACGTATGCGCAGAATGCCCTGGACACAGAAATATTTCCTCCTCAATCTTTCTAGTTTCACTTCGGTTTCTTTTTTTTTTTTCTCGTAGTTGCTGGATCACATATCTCTTCTTGGTAAAGTATACCAAATTCCACATTCGGCATCTTTGGAAACTCACGGAAGATAGATGTTTATAACTCTTCTAGATTCCTAGGCAAATTCATAGATATCTCCGCTCACACGGAAAACCTGAAAACGTGAAGAGCACGTGAACAAAACATGCTGGTATGCCGTCAAAAACGTGGTCCATTTCAAAACATAACCGCCAACGTTTCATTGGTCAAAAGTGACACACGACCGGACAAACTGTTAACGTTTGAAAAGTAAAACTTCGCACAAAATTTGTCGCGCTTCAAGGATGGACGCAAATGGCAGTAAGTGTGAGGATCACTTCTACATTTTCAAAAACCATTATACTATGTTTACCTTGGCTGCAGATGAACTCATGATGAAAGTCTACAGATGATCATAAAAGTATAAAAAATACAAAAAAGTTATACAAACATTAAACTTGGCTGAATACTATCTGAGAGGATTTAAGAGGACTTTTTGTGATTATTTATTCCAAGACGTAATATGCTAATCAAAATCAATCACCATAAACGTTGTTGATAAGTCGATACAACTCGATATAAATTTTGTTGATAATTGTCCATCACTATCGATTTTATCGACAAAAGTGGAGACGATTTTCAAGGTTGGTTTCATAAACAAGACAATAACTTGTAAGGAAGTGTAAACAACTCTGTAGGGCAATAAAGAGACAATCGCTTTTTTTAGCCAATGTAGAATCGATCAAAATTGAACTATAACTTTACAAATCAATCAAAATTGATAATAACAAGAAATCGCACCATCGACTTCTCTTGATTGACAATTATTGAATTCAATCAACAATGATCGATTTTTATGGATCACTATTGAAATTATTGACATGTTATGTCCTGTTTATACAAATGAAATGACCTGTGGTAACATGCATCACTGGCTTTCAATACATTGTGACGGCTACCTTTATTACCTCTTTTTTCTTCAGAATTTGAAAGTGTGTTTGTGTAACTCCTGAATGACAAAATTTTAAGCTTATCCAAAGGCTGTTTCTTTTGAGTGTAAGTTTTGGATTTCATGGTCCACCATTACTCACATTCAAAACTGACCGATTGGACCTCAGAGGGTTACAATACATGTACAATACAATAACAATACATTATTTAACAAGGGTAACACATTAACAAGGGTAACACATTAACCGTAAACAGTTACTTACGTGTAGTGTCGAAGGATGGAGATAGATACAAAGACAGGTCTTTGATAAGCAATGGCCCGAGTAAGCTTCCCTGTGGGACTCCAACAGACACCTGAACGGGATCAGAAAGAGCTCATTTAAAAACCATTTTCTGCGAGTGGCCATTTAGATATGAGCCGAACCACTTGATTGCTCTAGTAAAGAACAACCTTACACACTGAGTTTATAAAGCAGAGTGTGATGGTTGACCAGGTCAAATGCTTTTTAAAGATCTATCAGTAGAAGCCCACTCAGAAGGCCTCAATCCATAGTATCGAGAATATCATCCGACAGATTAATGACCGCAAGTTCACAAGAGCATCTAAAACCAAACTGAAAATCAGTGAGGAGACCATGTTTAGTGAGAAAATAAAAGAAGTGAGAATGCACATGGCGCTGGAGGATCTTTGAGACCGTGGCAAGAATGAAAGGAAGAAAATTTGAACCGGCTAAAAGGGAGCCTTCCATATGTAAGGGAGAGAATTAAGCAACTTTCCATGTCTGGAAAAATACCACACAAAAGACTCAAATTGAAAATAGAGGTAAGCGACAAAGAGATTACCGATGCAGCTATTTTGAGGAAAAAGCCACTGATCCCATCAAGGCCAACAGCCTTGTTTGAAGGCAGTCGAGAAAGACTAGAGAAAACAGAATCCTCCGTGATTGGCAGAATGGAAAAAAAAGGTGTGATCGAGTTTGGAATGTACCAAATTGGTTAAATCATTCCAATTCTGACTCTCCAGTAGATCGCCAAGCTGAGCCGAGGAAGTGATGTTGGCAAAATGTTCATTAAAGAGGTTAGCTATCTTGGTTGGGTCACTGGACGTCATACCATCGACACTCAGCTGACTAGGTAAATTAGTACATTTCGAAGGAGAAATATGATTTTCCAAAGGTTTTTTGGGTTATCCAAATTATCTCTTATGGTGTTGCGATAAAAAGAACACTTGGCCTTACTAATCAAATGAACAACCTTGTTCCTTGCTCCACATTAATTCAGCTGTGTACACATGCACACAAATGGCACTCTTAAACTAGTGAGTCTTTAATGTCATTTTCTCCTCGCTCCCGCACTCTCAAGATTTCAAAGTTAGTAATGGCAGACTATCAAATAGGAAAATTAAAATAAACAGGTTTCTTTTTTAAATCAAGGGTTAAAACTTGGGTCACTTAGTGCTTAGTTAACATAACATAGTTTTGAAATCCAAAGGAAAAGAAGAATTGATTTTTTGGTCATAGTACCACTTTAAAAAATACTACGTCTTCTACATCAGTTTCCTTTATAGTGGTTATTATTAATACACTTAAACTACCGTATAACGAACCAGAAGCGTCCGGCTCTTAATAACTTAAGCTTATATATTTTTAATTATTTGATTGAATTTTGAGAATCTTATTCAACCTATGGGTATTAGCTCTACGGATATCCAGGTGATATAAACCCTACCTTATATCTTTAAGGCCTTCTAAACGACTGATATAATGACCTCTTTATTACCAGAAGAAACGTTTCAAACACTGTTTAACTCTTTTTCCTACTCCTTCTAAACGCCATTGAACGCGACGGTTGAATCCCAGTGTCCGTATTATTAATTGTCATGAGTTGTCATGTACGTACAAATGAAATTAGATGGCCGTGAACTCTCAAGGGATTGGAAATAGTGAACGAACTCTCTGTCTACCGAGATGCAACGCGCGCAGACACGGAGGTTTCGTATGATTCTCCGCCGGTTGCGTTTTTTCTTCTTTAAATCAATCGTTATCGTAGACATCCATCGGGATTTGTTCTTACTCAGTGTTTCTTGATACAGCTACATTATCATAGTTATTAGGGACGAGATATTTTGTCGTTAAGTGCAATTCGCAAGTATTTCAACGTGGGTTGGAAGACTGAGCAGTTGGACCGACAATCAATACAAGAAAATGCTTCGACCTGATCCGCCTAAGGGCCCTCTGACGTATTTTTTGGGGTGCGTTGCTAAGGATGTAATGGTTAAGTAATTTGAGAGAATTTGGCATTATTTTGGTCAGTTTCCAACTTTTGTAAACCAATAACCTTAAATATGACGTCATCATACCACGCCCATTGTCACGCTTCCAATAAAAGAAAACTCGAAATTTGTCTTCGTGCACGCAATTTGGGTATTTAATCGATGGTTTGATAATTTGTATTCGTTTTTTCGCCCCACGGACAAATAGCCCCCACTTTCTGGATGATTAGCCCCCAGCAAGAGATTATGAAGGTAAGAGAAGTAATCCCTCATAATGGCCCTATTCCCATCGTAATCCCTGTTAAGTTATTTTTAGATCTCCTGCGAGATCCGGTATTCCCACGAGGGTTAACTGATAGCCAATCACATGTCCTCATTTTTACCAACGTTGACAGCTGAGCGAATTCCCACGCAATGATCGCGTCGTTCGCGATTTACCATCAAACAAAAATGGCGGAGGATGGTGAGACAAACGCGAATATACATTTTGTGGACGAACGTGACTTGTTGACTACAGAGTCAAGCGATTACAATGACTTATGTTTTGAAACCTGTATCTTGGAAGGAACGAGTTACGTAACCGACAGGATTTTGTACAGAATGGCAAATGGAAGACTATAGTCGATAAGTACGATCTCTCTGACTTTAATAAACGCATTCTCGGTTTCCTTTGCGGGATTAAAATATGACGACTTAATTCTTATATGGTGATAAAGTAGACAGATAGAGCTAAACAACAGTACCAAACATGAAAGGAAAACTTGAATCAAGTGTCCGATAAAAAATTTTTGAACCCGTGTTATCGGATTCAAGTGAATTTGCAAAGCACGTATGTTAAATATAGCTGTCTCCTTAAGGACGTTCGCGCCAATTGTTTCTGCGCATCCTTACTGCGCACGCAAATGCACACGCCACGTCATACACGAGCGCGCGCGCTAAGTAATAAAATGAGAAATGATAGGGCAAAAGGCCATTGCTATAGCTTTGCCTGGATTTAACGCTCTTGGACGTTCGGTGACCCCTACTTTTCTTTCCAGAAACGGATTTTATTTACAATTATCTCCACGTTGTCCAAAAATGAACAAAAAATCAATGTGGTAAGTTCTGCTCACGGGACATCAAATCCTGCCATCTTGCGGCTGCAAGGCGCGTGAAACTGTGGTCGCTAAATGCGAACTTGATCTTTATGGAACCTCACCAGTTGACTAAATTCACTTAATTAGTCCACTTAAACAATATTTGGCAGAGAAGATTTCACTTCAAAGATTTAAATGCAATATATTTGGGTTTACAGACACTGGCCTTATTCGCTAACGAAGCCCGATTTTGTCACATTTTGGGTGTTTTTCCGGGCATGTTCTCTCCAAAACGAAGTCGGTGACCCCCCATTTTTTTTACATTTCTGTCATAACTAACTCATTATCTTACAGTGGTTAAAGTTTCAGAAAAAAATCAATGTTGAAAAATTTTCGCACGAACGTCCTTAAAAAAAGATTTAACACGGTTTCGTATATGGCACAACTTTGAATGTGGTGTCATTGAAAACTAGACAATTAAGCGATTTCAGTTATAGATGTTTGAAACCTCTATCTTGAAAGGATCGAGTTTTATAAGCGACAGAATTTTGTAAACATTGGCAATTCGCAGACTACAGCTGACTTGGTTAACGCGTTCTTGATTTTCTTCGCGGGATTAAAATCTGACGACTTAATTCTTAGATATTCATAAATTAGACAGAT
>NC_090874.1:69548758-69553758 GCF_036669935.1 Montipora foliosa
AAATAAACCTCATCCGCTTCCTCACTTATCGCTACTACCGTCTGTGTTCATCTGGCTCCTTGCTACAATCTGCCCTCAATGATCTTCGAAAACTCCTTCTTCAGAACGTCTACCCACAAGGCATAATCAAATATCATATCAACGATGTTTTGAACAAAAACAGACAACATCAGCATAGCAATCCAGTGTCCACAGTTCCTAAGAGAGATATTGTTATCCTACTTCCCTACTTAGGTTTGCAAAGCAACCAATTCGCTAAACGCCTGAAATCTTGTGTGTACAAATTCTACTCTTGTGTTAACCTTAAGATTGTTTTTCAGAGCACTCGATGTATAAAATCTTTCTTTCCTTACAAGGACCGTAGTAATCGTTCACAACAATCCAGAGTTATTTACAGAGCAAATTGTTGGGATTGTAATGGTATTTACATCGGTAAAACTAAACGGCGGCTTCACGATAGAAAAACCGAACATTTTAAGGCTTTAGCTAAAAATGACAATACTTCAGCCATTGCTGACCACGTCAAGGCCACTGGACATAACATCAAGTGGGATCATTTAATTTTGATATTTTAGCGAGAGGCAAAACAGACTATCATTGTAAAATAAAAGAGACCTTCTTTATTCAAGAACTTGAGCCAGCTTTCAACGTCAACGTCGGAAGTGAAAAGCTGATGCTTTATTAATCTTTTCTGTTTTTATTATAATTATTATATATTTTACTGTTAAGTATTTGCTTAATCTAGGTTCCAGTCCCCTCATCCGCTTTGTTATATATAAATAGCTGTTTTAAATTCCAACGGTTACTTTTGAAAATGTATGTAGAGCACATACGAAACGTCAAGTCATAATCAAAATGAACAAGTTCAATATGTTTATCACTGCTGTTTGTGTCTTATTTTTGATCAAACCAAAGTGTTAAAATCAACGCAAATAATGACGCCGCAGTCCGAAATGCGCAGACCTATTAGAGTCTAGTGTTTCTATCAGATAGGACACTCGATCTCTATTTTCTTGCGCTAGCGCTTCAGGAAAGTAAACAAATCCGTAGATAATGCGTGAGAGTGGACGTGGTAACCGGTGAGGCCGAAGCCATACATGCATTCGACAACAGGATGTTTCAGATCAGTGCTCCGCTTACACGGATTCCTGTGGTGACAAAAGCGCAGACATCATAACCCTCTCCGTCAGGGCGATCACTCCGGTAAAGGACGTAGCCCTGAATACTTATATAAGCACTGTCGATGTAGCTGTGCAACCAGGACTCCGTAATAACACCGACATCCATGCCGCTCGTCGTCAATCGTGCAGAAAATTCATCGAGCTTTTTCTTGATCGATCTGGCATTAACCATGTAGAAACTCGGACGTCGGCACGCTTTCGCGATTTCACCAGAGGACTGGGGGACAATTCTTGTACATGTTCCTCCAAGTACAGGTTGAATTTGGGCGTTATTTCGATTTCGAGTCATGCTGTTCTGTGATATTCTAACTGGTATATTTTTCCTTTCACAATTAGGCGACTCATGAAGGCGTTGTCTATTACAAAAGGTGAGGGCGGGAGCTGTTGTTTGAGAGATCTGCCTGACTGCATCCAAGGTGTTGGCTTGAATAATGTTGTCCATTTAGAAATATTCAAATATCCTCCATCTTGAGATAGAGAAATAAAATCCAGTTCAGATCTTAGTGTACAGGAAGGTAGACCATTAGGTGTAGAAGATGCTAGTAGAATGGGCGGTCGTGGAAGTTTTAGTTTCCTGAGTCCAGCTCTACATCCCCGTCGCGTTGGCTTAGTTCTTGCAATTCCGTGTTTGCACATTAAGGCGAACTTTTTGAGCTGAAATTGCTCTCAAAGCTTCACCCGAATATCTAGCTGCCATCAAGATAATTCTGCGATCTTTAAGTAGAGGCGAAAAGGTAAAAGGTAGAAAATTGTACAAATTTGCAGAGCTCCAAAATGTGCTGCCGAGTAGGCGCTCATTTGCATAACATATTTCTACAACCCCAACTCTATCCAAAGCTTCGCCTTTGTTGTCCTTTAATTAGAGACTCATCGTTGTTGCACTTTATTGACTTTAGCCCAATTATGTTCTCAAAAGTTGACATTAGTCGTTTTTTAGACAGTTTACTTTACCGAAACAAAAAGAGTAATGACAACAATGTCACGGTATATGATATTAGTGGAGGCCATCTGCACACAAAAATACAAAGATGAAAACAACAAACTCACGAATTGTGTGGTTTCAGGCGAATCATCAGTTGATCAAAGATGGAGGGTACATCTCTTAAAACGTACTCGTTTGGAATACGTGACCAGTCCGCTGAATACCGCACAGCAGGGCCACCTCTTGCCGCAACACATGGAAGGTTTGTTCCAAGGGGTGTGATTGCCACAGTTGTTACAATTATCATTTTACTCATCATTTTAGTCGTCGTTTTGGGTACCCTACTCGGAAAAGCAGGAGATAGAAATCTCAGGCTCTTACAGAGCCAGGAAGAGAAAGGTAAGTGGCAGATTTAAAGTTTACGAAAGTGCCAATTTGGTTATCAAGATTGAATTAAAACGGGTGTCATATAAGGTGAAGATTTTAATACCTGAAAAAACTTAATCGAGAAAAGATTAGATGGAAGAATTCCTGATAAAGGATAACAGAAATGTGTTTTCTATCTGTCACAATAGACCTATTTGAAGGATTTTAACTTTTTATTGTCGATTTTGTCTAGGAACTACTGAATTTTCCTTCTTTTGCATGACATACACAAAAGAAAAAAAATTGGGCGGGAGAAATTAGAGGGCAATCCTAAGTAAACCTGTGAGCTCTTCTTCCGAATTGTCTGCTCAGTTTTGATTGGTCGTTTCTACGATTGTTTAGCGGACAGACGCATAAATTATCGATAATAAATATGTTGAACGTATGAACGACAACAGAGCGTCTGGCTTCTGACTTGCCTATTTTACATGTCTTTAGAGGAAAAAAGTGAGTAACAAAGTTTTAGATGTGTCGACCCGCTTTTTGTTTGAGAGTTAACTTACGAGGCAAACGCACAATTTACCAATTCCCTTCATTTGCAAAATTATTACGTGGGATGCCTGCCTATAGGCACTATTTAATTCACTATGTAATGGACAATTTCACTATTTTATGGAAACTAGCTTTACAAGATCCAACGGCATTTACTGGTCTAACAACTCCGGGGACAGAAGTATGGTGGAATGTACGCTTGCCGCGCAACGTTACTCCCAAGCACTATGACCTGACCATATTTGTTGATCTAATCAAGTTTAAGTTCAATGGTCATGTGAGCATTCTGATTACCGTCACAGAACCTACACAATATGTTTTGCTGCACACCAACAGGCTTGCTATTACGTTGGTTACTGCACAAACCGTCTGGGAAGGTAAGTACTGAAATGAAATGTATGGGGACAAAATGTATGTGATCGATAAGTAGATTGAACTGGTCTCTGTTTGTTGTATGAAATAGTCTTTTTTCATCATTATCCACTTAATAACATAGAAAAAGGAACGTATTGGTTCAGTAGCCCCTTGTTACAGCAGATGTAATCTGTTCTTCTAATTCAGCCAAATAACCAGGTTATCTTTGAAGGTACAGAACCGAGAAAATATTAATGTCCGTCTGCAAGATTTAAGGCACTCTATGCTTAGCCTGCGAGCAGGCCTTCCGAGGGACTGGGTGTGGGGGTTTTGAATGTCGCTTCCAAATTTTGGACTCAAAATACTGATTGGCTGAAATTAAATTACCTCGTGACGACACCATTGACAAGCTCCGACAACAAGAAAGCCTCTTGGCTTCGCAGAGACGAGGTGGTCAGAAATGCGTCTGAGAAATGCCTCTGAGAAATGCAATTTACCATAATTTACCATAACTTTACATAATCAAAGGTCGGGCAACGCGATGCAATGGATTCTCTACTGGCAGGAAGGAAGTTCTATCTCTGTTATCCACAGGATTCGGGAAAAGTCTTATTTCCTAACTGTTTTTCGTAGCGGCCAAAATACAACGAGGGCGACTTCATGTCACCGTTGTAGTTTCCTGTCCTCGACAAAGCATTATCGCTGATCACATTTGGACAAAAATGTTGCTGATTTAACGATAGAGAACGATAGAGGAACTCTACGCGATTTTAGCAAGTATTTGGTTACGCCGAAAAGGCGGCTCCACAAATGATTGCTCGATCTCCTCGTAACTCCGACGATTTACCGTACTGAATATTCAGCTACGCTTCACAGCATCAGCAATAGTTGTTAGGGTTTTCTGGCGAAGGCTTCCTTCCTTTACATTTTGCTTTGAGTTTCTGCCTCCATAGGCAGCCCAAGCTCGCGTCACTACAGAAAGCCTTTGAGAATTTAAACGTCAATTTTGAAGCCTAAAAAATGCTCAATTTAACGTTCATTCAATAAAATGAATAAAAATGAGTCACCTCTGGTGTTTTCTTGTGTCTTTTGGAGATTATTTTACCGTTTCGAGAAGTCCGTGTGTTTCAATGTTCTAAGACGAAGTCAAGGCTGCACACTAAGATTTCGACCGTTGTCAGCTCAGAGGCGGTTTGCGACTCGAAAATCCATCCCAGCCGCGATTTTTTTCACGCAAAGCTAAAGCCACATAATTTGCGAACCTCCGTGAATGTTTTGTCGTCAAAAATCCCCACGCACTTGGCTGGAAATGAGCACTTTCTGCGTCAATTCCACGATAGCTGATGAATCAGTTTAACAGCTGCTGATAACCGCACAGGACACGGAGCTTGGGTCCGAGGTCAAATTAACTCCACCCGATGAGGTACAGTCATTTCATGTACAACACTTACCCCATCCCCACAGCGTCACTCGTCGCCATGGAGCTGTTCGAGAAGCCGCTGCCTCGAGCAATTTGAAATACACAACGCATGGCTTTCTGTTTTCTGTGTTTTTTTCAATTTCACTTCGGGTGCGCACTGATTGGCTAATTTCTGACAGCTCTCTCAGCGTGACATCAGAAGGCG
>NC_090874.1:69563758-69566258 GCF_036669935.1 Montipora foliosa
CGATTAAAAAAGCTCGGTTTTTTCGATTCCGTTTTGTAATCAATACAAAGCTTTTCAACTCGGTACTCTCAATCCCTGTGGAATTAATGAACGTTTTTCATTCAACTAAAGACCAGAGTGCTTTCACAATTAACTGACACAACACAAATTACTCGACTCTGAGGATAGTTCGCTCAGGTTGTGGAAACATCACTCAATGCCCACAACAACACTCCGTCTCAGGACTACTCTCATCGGAGCGATCTTTGATATTGACGGTGGTCCGGTTATGATGCAGATCGTCGGGTCACCTGTAAAACAGGATGCTCAGCCTTGATTGACTTAATTAAAGCTGCTGTAATTGCTGCATTTGGCCAGTCTTCGCTGTTGGCTGCTACTGGGTCAGGAATATCTCTTCCGTTCTTTAGGCCAAACTGAAATGCAAGGACACAAACAATCAGTTAGGCCCAAACGTATCTCGACAGATGCTATTGCATCCAGCGTTTAGGCGGTTCTGTCTCGTCAACCCGACCAAGTATAACATCAGGAGTAGAATAATTTTACTCCTCAATTAGCCTCCTTCACTGACTCGCCGCAACCCGACTAAAGACGCAAGGCAAGCATGAAACGACCCAAAGGATGCTAATAAACTCACAGTCGTTTACTTTCTGCAGACCCTAGCCCTAAAGGACGAGTTACTGGTGCTAGTGACAGGAAAGAATGTTCTTAGGGTTAGGGTTCACGAACAGGAGTACGGACAAACTACATCAACTAAAGAAGACTGACATCACCAACATTCAGCTCCACTTCTGTCAAGTAGTCTGTAAGAGTGAGTCGTTTTTCTGTAAACAGCATTTCATAGGCAATTTTTCTACTTTAACGATAACTCTTTTTTGTCTTTGGTATTCAACGAATAAAACTTCAAATGAATGATTTTTTGTTGATTTGAACTAACCATCTCTTTTAATATCATTGCGAATATACTATTCGTAACATTATGCGAGACGTTTGTCACATGAATCTATCTATGCCTAAAAAGTTCCTGTTCCGGCTATTCGGAGCACTCATAATTTCGACAAGTATTCCCGTTTTATGACACTAATATTGATCATTGTATCCGTTTATCAAGCTTGAAACCTAGAAACTTACTCGATATAATCCTTCACTTTGGCCTTGACTTTCTGATGGAATCACTACAGAGAACGTTGCATCAGGTTGTAAGAGTGGTATCGGAATCCACCAACGGGCGGCACCATTGTCTCCGCCCACTCTCCTTTAAACCGTGATGATGGCAGTCTTTTACCTGACACCTATTTAGGTAAAGGTAAAGGTACACTCATTTTACTCCCCCCTCCCCTCCCCCCTCTTTCCACCAGTGCAACGTTTTAAGGGTATTTAAAGCTACTTAAGCTACACGGAAAGGAAAGAAGCGGAAACAAGGATATGAGATCCGGGGATCGAACCCGGGACCTCTTGAACCTATGTTGCGCACTAACCGACTGTGCCACTCCTTCCTCCTCGTTTACAATTTAAGAAAGCGTTAAATCACCCTTAAAGAATAAAGTAGGTCGGAGTGTCGAAACGTCAGGTCTTGAATTGTAACTTTTTAAGCTCCATTCATTTTAAGCCGGAATAGCGTGAAACTATGTTTGATTGTCCACCTGGCTGCTTTGTAAACGGTTAATTCAACTGTAATGAACTGTGCATTTTTTCGTTAGTTCCATGCTGTAGCGGGTGAGAGCAGGCTTTGACCCTTTCTCTGTTAAATTGCCCTTTTATAGATAGTACTCCAGTAGTCAATTTTACTCTTCAAAAGTGCGCCCTTATACGTGAAATGTTAATGGACTTTTTATTCCACTCTAACGTACCAATAATTTTTCTTTTCAAAGGAGTGGTAGACTAAACTATACCAAAGCCTTAGAGCTGACCTCATACCTGCAACGTGAAACAGAATATGTTCCATGGGTGGCAGCCGTAAAGAACTTTAAATTTATCAAGAGTCTTCTTACTCCAGAAAGGCCAGCTTTCAAACATTTGCAGGTTAACATACAAACTTGAGTGCTTTATAAGATTATAGGCGAGAGCAAAACTTTGTTTTCTATACTAACATCTCTCGTTATTACAATTGCATCTTTTTGTAATTCTCTTCTGTTGATAAGTGGTGTTGCTGAGCTGTGTTTTGCTGGAGTGGGTAATATAAATGACTTACATCTGTTTTTTATTAAATCAAACAGAGGTATCTTCTTTACCTAACGAAGTCCATTTATGAAAGACTGGGATTCACGGATAGAGGCTCTCATCTTGAAACGTAAGAATATTCTGGTTGAGGATCTGATTGAAACAGGCCATTGTTACCTTCCAGCAGGGTTTCAGCGGGACTTATTGACTTGCAAAAGCTTTGAATGGACTTTGGGGTGGGGTTTGCTCTAGGTTTCGAGAGAGGTAGGATCGTTGCATCGATTTACTCTCAGCAGTCACGTGCACCCCATAGAAGAACTAACAGAGTTGCATTTTCACTTGA
>NC_090874.1:69578758-69613758 GCF_036669935.1 Montipora foliosa
CATTTTGATGATTCTAATGTCAGGAGCAAAGTAAACAACCTTAAACTCTTTTATAATTTCAAGAGACCTACAATTGTAGTCATTGATGACACTATAATAATACTAATACATATTTCATGAGCACAGGTTGGATATAAGATTGTAAGTAACCAGCAACCACTTTCATATGCAACACGCACAACTGTAAAATTTTGTTTAATAAATTTCATCAATCTCTGGTTGTTTCACCTTTACAAAATGCATCCCCAGGAAGCCACAAAGGTAGCTTTCAGTGGAAATCAAAGTCTATTTCTGGGAAATGCTCGGGGCAGGGGTTCCTCGGGGTAGCCACTTTTCCCACCCAGAAGATCCCAAACGACTCTAGCCCATACCTGCTCAAAATCCAAGGTTCGCTGGAACCAGACAAACCATATAGAATATTCCTCCTTTCACTAGCAACTGTAGTTTTCTGGAATTGTTTGAAGGCAAAATCCCACTCTTTCACTCCGCCATTTCTTATGCCATAAAAGTAGACTAATAAACGGAGGTTAGCAGGAACGCTGCAACATGAGTCAAGACAGGAAAACAAGTGTGCCATATTGATATAATTGTAGATACGTATAACATGGAACCTTGATTATGAACTACGGAGACGACAACCGACTCTCATAAAGACCATAAAACTATTACTGAGAAAATGAAAATGAATCATATACTGAACTAAACTGCGGATATAAAATCAAGTAAAGCTATGATCCTCGCAGTTTCGGACGCAATTTTAGCAGTTCGCAGTTCAGTACATGATTCATTTCATAGATAATTTCGTTCATTGATTCATTCCTCAAAATTAGAACCAACAAATGACCAGCTCCCAACGCCAGCGGCTTCATTAGCTCAGTTGGTTAGAGCGTCGCACCGGTATCGCGAGATCACGGGTTCAAACCCCGTTGAGGTCCTGAATTTTTCAGGCTTCTCTACGCAATTGCTAAAGTTTCGTCCATAACTGCAAAGATCATAGCTTTACTTGATTTCATATCCGCAGTTCAGTATATGATTAATTTCATATATCATTTCGTTCAGTCTTAACAACTATTTGAAGTTAGAAGAAGAGAAGGGCCAAAGAAATTGTAAATCTTATCCGTTCTGGAGTTTTCCTTCGGGAATAAAGGAAAATTGGGAATCACTGAGTTTTGCCGCTTACATTTGCCGATTGTTTCTGGAAGTCATTACTCTTGCATTTTGAATTTGACAGAAGATAATTAATTATTCCATGGGCGCGCGTTTTCTTCCAAAAGTTTGGAAGAACGAAAGACGAGCGAAAAAAGCGAGAAAATCCAAGCGAAATCGAAAATACTTGATGAACATGCGATGTTGTGTAATACCTTGCTGTCAGACAGACGCAGGCTCATCACAAAACCATTTCTTGCCTTTTCGCGTACTTCTAAAAGTCGGAATTGATCCAAGCTTTTCACAAAAAAGGTTATTTTTGCTTTATTCAGGTTATTCACCCTTTCCGGCGAAAACATTTTTAGCTTAGCAATGCTTAGCGCAATCAATTGCCATATAAGGTCAAACTAAGGTAAATGAGCTGATAACCGAGACTGAGGGAACGAGAGCACGAAAAATAATGGTAATTGAACTGAGTGGAGTGCAATTTGGTCTGAAACCATACGTGTGATTTCAAAATCGAACGGGCGCGCATTGCATCCATTTAGAAATCACACAATTATCATTTAATCGCTAAATTGCTGGTTTTCACTCACGTGATCAACAGCCATGTTTTTCAACGAAAACAAAAGGAAGCGTTTGCATAATAATAGAGTTAAATTCCCCGAGGATTTGGTCGGGGCACCAACATGGCCGCCTTTTCTTTGTTTTGGGCACCAACATGGCGGTCGTGACGTCATGTGAAAACCGAGAATTACAGGATTTTAGTCAGTACCAATATTTTATTGATCCAGTTGGGAACCAAAGTTGAAAAATTCGGCACACAATGGTTTTCTTTGTCTTTCATTTTCCTGCAATCTGATTGGTTACCTTAACTAAGCCTTGAAATCTGATTGGTTGTTTTGTTTTGAAATGGAAATAGTGCGTTTTAGAGCAAAAAATGATGCGATTTGGGAATAAATCGCACTGCTGAGAGCCAATCAGATTGCAAGGATCACCAGTGATTTCTAAATGGATGCAATAAATGCATTAACCGAGGATGAAAATTTAATAATTCAGTTTATCCTCATTAAGTTACTTACGGCTTGTTATATTCCATCCATCTCTTAAAATAGTACGAAGCATTGCTGAGGCAAGAAGCTTCTCCAACACCGCACATGGCATTCAGCACTATGCTTCGCTTGTATCTGTAGGAAATTGATACACGTGTATACACAAGGGGGTTAATTAGAAAATGCAAACAAGGGACTATCGGTAATCGTATTTCTTAGAATGGAAGGCCAATATGTAGCGCCCAGGCGCTGCTCTGAAAATATGACATGGTTAAAACTGAACCCGTCAATGATTGGAGGCAACCAGTTGGTTGTTTGGAGGAAGACATATCCAGTAAGAGGTCAGAGCGGGATTTTAACTCGGTGCACCAAACTCCCTCTTAATTAATTTCTTCTCGTCTAGGGACAGGAAAAATGCAGGCCAATAGAACAAATCCCATTCAGACCAGAACAAACTAACCGAACTTGAAATCGAATCCAGCTGTAGTATAGTACTGCAAATAAAGTAGACTCTTAACACTAAGTCCACTAGGATACCATCGTCAACATCACCTAAGATCAGCAAATAGTTATCAAAAAGATATTGACTGAAACGTCTTTCAACAGCTAGACAGGAAAAGAATACTTGCATTTCCAGGTGGTCACCGGTGTCGTTAAACCCGAGTTTTTGATACAGTGGCAAAGACTGGTGATAGATATATTTCTATGAAAAAAAGATAACAATACAATATATATGAAGCTGTCTGAAAAGTTACAAATAAAATTGTTCGCTGTAAATATAGGGGTAACCTAAAATGAGAACCAAGAAACGATTGTGAGCTGCGGAATATTGCTTTACTGATAAAGTGCAAACTATATCACATTTGTCTCTTATTGACACCGGAAAATTAATTTGACTGCAAGGAGATTCGAGCCCATGACCTCTGCGATGCCGGTGCAACGATCTGCTACTCAGTTGGGAGCAGGTCAATTTGTTGGCCTCATGTCTTCCCGTGAGGGACTCGATGAATGAAATAAATGTATATTTGAAGTACGGGTTATAGACGAAGGGTAGAAGTGATCGTCGCACTTAATTGGACAATTTAAGCAATTGTCCCTTATAGACACTTTTTTCAGGTTGTCTGCAAGAGGCAATTGTTTAAGTTGTCCAGTTAAGTGCGAGGATTGCTTCTGCCCTTCCTTTATAGCCCGCACTTCACATATACATTTATTTTATACATCAGATTTATTCGTTGTCATCGATGATATGGTTCTTTCCCTCATAGTGTATCTCCGCGTTTTAGCAAGCCTTTGAGTTTTGGCCGATCCAGCTGGGTCCTGGTAACTAATGACGTCAAAGAAGACAAGAATGTAATTCCATTCTGAATCGTCATAACATTCACGGCACCCAAAGGGTAACTATCGTCCGACATGTCTATTAAACGCGTGGATAAATTATACGAGAAATTTTTTTGAAGTACGACACTCCAGACACTGCAGATATTTAAACGGAAAGTTAAAAAACGGGGAAAAATATGAGTCATAGGGACTTTAGGCACCCAGGGTATCAAAGTATGCTATTTAGCCTGCAATTTCAAGAAACGAGGTTCCGATTATGACCAACTTATTGGTGGCATTAAATTCCACCAGCCATTTGCTTTTCTTTCATTCCAACTAAAACATGTCGCTTTGATGTATATCAGTGTCTGTCTATGATTTAATGGTCTGGTTCAACAGGATATGATTAGTGAAATAATATATATGGCTCTTTCGTCGTAACTGACGGACGGTCCTACAGCACAGACTATAGCGTCTCATTGTGAGATCCTCTTTGAGCGGCGATTTTAGTGACTTATCAGTCCTATGCGTTCTCCGCGTCGCTTCTTACAGAACGTGCATGTATATGAACTGTGATGAAGAAGTGTCGACCAATGGAGACGATTGGCGTCTTTGTCTAGCATCCTCAGTATGTTCAGTGCCAGCATCTTCATATGCTGTGGCTCATGCAGACACACCCGATCTCCAGTTGAGTAACTGCGATTCTCGGCAAGCACTTCTCATTCTCACTATCGATGGATAGTTCAAGTCTTGCAAGGTAGTTTTGCACTGGTCCTTGTAGCTGAGTTTTGGGCGACCCCTGCTTCTTGTTCCATCTTTCAGTTCTCTATACAGGACTTTCATGGGGATTCTGGATTTTTCCATTCTTCATACATGCCCAAGCCATCTAACCCTCTTGGATCTGAGCAAGGAAAATAGTGATGGGACGCCTGCTTTCTTAAGAACCTCTCTGTTAGGAATTTTATCATGCCATCGGATGTTAATAGTATCTTTCTTAATAGCGCACGTAAGAGCTGTTCAGTCCCATTTCTTGACTTGAATGTACTGTACGGTCCATGTCAGTGAAATAAACTAATGAAAGATAGAAAGAGGGTACCAAGACAAAGCTTTGGGAGACACCAAACTCGCGTGCTCTGCGGTAGAGTGCTTACAATTTACCACGACGTGATGCGTGCGACTCACGAGGACATAATTTTACATTTTAACTTGAAATAATACTCATTACAGTGTACGACAATTTTCCTACACTATAAGTATGATTGTCAAGAGAATTTCCATAACAAATCATGGCTTGTTAAACAGACCTCTAAATACTTGTGAGTAGGACTGGACCTCGGCAGGATATGATCTATAGTATTTAGACTGGTATCAACCGCTTCCCAAGGCACATATTCGTCTTCTTTTTTCAGGTATTTGGTGATGTTAAGTGGCACAGAGTACTTTATGTATCCGCCTCTATAACGAATAAAACAAATCGATCATTTACTTTTAACTTAAGAAAGTCCAAGAACTTTGATATCTAAAAGAGTTTCCATTAATATAAGGAAAATATTTTGTGACAGTATATTGAGTAGTAATTGTTTGGCTCTCATGCGCTGCCCTCTTCATTATCTAACTGCTGAGATTGCCACGTTTAACACAGCACTGAACTTTGGATTAACAGAAATTAAAATACTGAGCTTCTTAAACTAATAGATATACAGATGTATGTCTTAATCAATTGTGGTATCTGTTACCTAGCAAGATTAAAAGCATCATCTATCAGTCCTGCTCGATCAGTAGCCTTGAAAACCTAAGAGGCAAATTTGAGTTACATGATAAGTTACAAATAAATGAGTTATATGTAGATGTAGCTTCAGTATCTGTATCACGGAAGGGCAACAAAGTCATATTTCTACTAAAAGGTAAAACCTTGTGATTTAGATTCATCTGGTTTGCCAACTGATCCCATTGTGTTTGTTCATAGTTAACTCTGTAAAAGCCTGTTTGACCGGCATTTCCCTTCAGCCACCCACTGCCGTTCCAGTCGATTTCCACTGCAAATGTGACAGACAAGGATAAAAAAGAAGGTTAAGGTCAACTCTACACGAAATCATCTTAAGAAATAGTGATAACTCTATTTACAATTTTCCCCCATTTTACAGTTTCAGAGAATAGGTATAGCAATGCAATAAAATAGATGAACTCACCCAGTCTCAGAGCTGAGCTAATTTGTATTAGTTTGCTCTTCAGTATATTCAAATATAAGTGTTCATTTATTTAAAACTTGATTCGCCTTTTTAAATTTTCATAAACATTCTTACCTGCAGTCTTATTCAGAAGCTTTGATATTGTTGACACTGGGTTGGAACTTGTGAAGTATGTAAAAGGCACCACCCACTTATAGCTGTGAAAAATAGTAGACTTTTTCTAAATGACAAAAATAATAGCCTTAACATGTGCAGTTCTTCGGTGGCTTTGACAACTTCTTGCTACTATTAATGACCCTTTTCAGAGTACGTCTTATGTGTGTTTAATCGCATTTGTCTTTCTATTACTGAAAATGAACTTTTGTCGTGAAAAGCTATCGGACGCTCAGTGTGCACGCTTAAACTTGCTGTGAAAAAGAAGTTGTAAGGGAACTTGAAAACGATCAACATGTCGGTCTCGAAGCCAATGTTCCTCGATTCCCTTTTATTTTGTTCAGTCTCTCTGGGTTTAGTATTTTACTAGTAATCACGTGTCTTCTCAGGGGACTATTTACTAGGACATCTACCATGGCACTATTTAAGCAACAGACCACAAGTTTCTATGGTTTATAGGCTGATAAACCACGCGGGATGTTGGTAGAACACGAGAAGAATACGTAAATCACGAGCCGCAGGCGAGTGATTTACGAATTCTTCGAATGTTCTTCCAACATCCCAAGTGGTTTATCATGCCTATAAACCATAGAAACCTGTGGTCTATTGCTTTTATATAATAATTCAGAAGACGCGCAATTTTTCCATGAGTTTATTTGCACAATAAAACATAGCTGATTGACCAATCAGAGCGCGCGCATTGATTTGGTTATTATATAAAATGATAAGGTACCAAAAATTAAACTTATCATATCATAAGGTCAAACGATCCTTAAAAATATACATAATCACTCCTTAGACCTGGCCATCATTGCATTAAAATTAAAATCCTTAAAATAATTTTTACGCCCTAAATGCCTTGATAAACGCTTAGGGTCTAAATTGGAATCGTGGTTATCGCTTATTAGATTCCACAATATTGCCCCTCTATATGTCAGCGAAAAATATTGGAACAGTTAAATTACAGTTTCTGCTCCCCTATGTACAAAATAATACTCTTGCTAAGTAACTCAGGTAGGTAACCGTTGTTTCCTTTCTAAAAAAGATTTGCGATCTCTTTCTTACAGCGAAAATCAATAGTGATCCAGTGGTCACATTCTAGTACTTTACACGATGGCATATCTTTGCTTAAATTAAAGATAATTCTTGCTGCTCTTGAGGTCAAAAGGAAAAGGAAAAGTGGAAAAGTGAAAGGGAAACTAACACTGGAAAAAAGTCAACAACGAGTTCCAAACCAGAGATCACAAAATGGCGAAGTTCAAACTGCCTGTTTTGTAGTTTAATGCTCGGGCTACCAGAAATCCACCACGCTAGCTGAGCCTTTCTTTTCCTTGCTCGATTTTGGCGTTCTCGAGAAAGACTCCGCACGAGTCGAGCAATATCTTTATTGAGCATGCGCGGCATGTTGCAAACATACAGTTTCGAACCCAGGCCTAATATGCCTAATAGGAGTGCGCTTGCCACCAATATCATAGGGTGCGAAGGAACGTGAAACGAAAGGTTGGCCGCTCTGACCGCTTGGATAACTCTTTCATTAACAGAATCGCCAGTTGATAAATAAAGGAATTGCCGTGACCGGTAGGAGGAGAGAGGAACGTATCTGAGCCCGAAACAAAAAACTTAAAGGCAGTTGACTGCTGTATTGACAAATCATGTAATCCGTGGAACATACCAATTATACTAAGAAGTATCTCGTTGAGAATAACTGGTGCTTGGCTTCGAGCAGATCTCGCCGCCATCTTGATTTTCTATGGTACAGATGGCTCAATTAAAACCATCGTTTTTATCACTCAACTGATGCACGCACTGCAAAAACCAGTTGGATGAGAGAAATCAAGATTGACTAGTCTAGCGGCGGCGGCTTCAAAGAGTTGACGCGATTTAGGCAGAGCCTCCTTTTCTCCTCATCAGTAAAGAAAAAGACAAAAGGATGCTCAACTCGCAGGGTGCCTGCAATCCTGGACGAAAATCTTTCACACCTTTCTC
The DNA here is from genome assembly GCF_036669935.1 of Montipora foliosa. Lineage (NCBI taxonomy): Eukaryota > Metazoa > Cnidaria > Anthozoa > Scleractinia > Acroporidae > Montipora > Montipora foliosa. The sequence goes on from NC_090874.1 coordinate 69,586,602, forward strand.
AACTATTGCCCTTTTGGACAGTTGATTGCGTCGCATTAAGCATATTCAGAACGATTAAACACACATAAACAGAGAAACAAAACCGATGAAACAAAAGACAACAACTCTGTCTGTGGAAAAACGAAGATCGAAGGCCCGGAAACCAACGACAAAATAACTTCACAAAAAGTAAATAGCAAAGGCACCATTCCTGTTATTATCCTGTTGCTTCTAGTGACCAGTGAGTAATTACCAAAGAATTAAGGACTCAAAAGCCATTAAAAACAATAGAAATTGTGCGTTTTTGCCATTTACTGTTTGATAAGTTATTTTTGCTGGGGGTTCTTCGTTTTCGGGGTCTTCAATCTTCCATACACTCATCAATGGCTGAAGCTCAAGGACTGGTATCTTCAACCAATGTGTTCTATGCGAATTTCCCCCTTTTCATTCAGTGATCTAAAATCTAAGAAACGTTTCTAATCATTGAAACAGTAAATTAAAATTGCCAAACGCATTTTGTTCGATGTTTCTAAATAACAAAAAATCCCCTAAATGCCCATAAGTTTCCCATGTAAATATTGGTGAGGAAAAAGAAAGAAATCTTTGAATGAAAAGAAAGATCATTCCTTCGTTCGCCTATGGTACGCACTTCATATTCAATGATATAATTTGAAAGAGAGAATAGTAGACCAACGTTCGCGCAAATTTACACTTGCTTACAACCAGTCACGTACTCCTTCTTTTCCTTTCCGTGACGATGCAATCTTGAAGAATATGTGCAACGCATCCTCCTGCATCGTTATCCCTACCGCTCGAAAATCTTTATCACGGTGATTAATTTACCGGCTTTATCGACTCGTTCGATAACACAATTTTTTTCGTGTTTCCCTACCCACCGACGTAGTACCACAGTTTTTGTAGAAACTAGCCCCTTCGTTCCTCTGTATCTTACCCGAAATCAGACTTGTATTTGGAAGTGACATTTGCATAGCGGTCATAAAGAAACCTCTCCTGTGACACTCTGTATTTTTCTCCCCCAATGTTAGTGATGTTCAACACAGGGTAACCCATTTGTAGAGTCCACGTGTCCATCATTTCCTTGACTTTTTTGTAACTACCTCTGACACGGGTTTCCTTTAATTACAAAAAGGAAACTACAAGTCAAACATTTAAATTTTCTCCATTTTTCGCTGTTTATCCTTGACGACCTTGGGATTGATATTGCCAGCAAAAAAGGTACGACACCGTTACAAGCTAAGATAACTTAGGACGCTGTCCATTTGACAGAACTGACCGGCCAGACCGGACATTTGGAAGGGCTAATTCCACAACGCCTTCAAATTAACACACTGCCAGGACAATATACACTCCTCCAGAAGAATGCAAGAGATTATCACGCAGGTGTTCCTTCAAATTATTGTATTTTCTTTGCCAGCTGACGGGTCTGGCCGGCCAGTTCTGACAAAAGGAAGGCCCCCTTAAATAGCTTTGTCGTCGACGACCAAGGACCGATCGATCGACACAGTGCGAAGAGAAGAGCAAGAAGCTGTCAGAGACAGGCTTCAAACTACCGTACAACTTTAGCTGCCGTCGGGGTAACTGCTTGCTATTTAAGAAGGGTGTCCAAGAAAGTATAGTATTTTACCTTTTTTACACAACTTGTTCGTGTTTGGTAAGAGGGAAAAGGATGAGATTGTATTAGTTTCCGAACAAATTATCCTTACCGACTAAAATTAAATAACGGTTCCTTACGGTTACCTCTTGAAGGGCGTTCCACAAGTCATCAGTTCTAGCATTTCCATACCTGTATTTGTTAAGGTAGCGCTGAAAGAAAGCGTGAAAAAACTTGTTTAAGTTTTTGGGCATTTATGGGTGCACTTATCAAGTAAACCAAGTAATTATTTGTCGCGAAATGCACTCTCTCACATTAACTGCGTCAGATGATGTAGTTATGAGGGACCATGCCGGTTAAGGACTTCTATCTTTATGGAATATATAGTAAAGGAGATTCAAGACAAGGGGCGAGAAATGATTTAGCCCACTATGACACTTCTTACAATGTCATCTTACCACTCTAGGCTTTTCAATTGATCAGGACAATATTCTTCCCCTGCATGGGCTACTTTCCATGGGCATTCTTATTTCGTTCTATAATAATAATTGATACTTTATCGTTATTCTTACGTTTAATCCTTTCAAGAATACATGTGGTCCAAGATAGAACTGAAGCATTCGAATTATCGAAGCTCCCTGAAAAGAGAAAATGGATTGTTGACCTAAAAAGTGTGGATAGCTTTTAAGCAGAACTGCATCAAAGTTGAATATTGAATTACCGATATGAATAGAACATAACCCATGCACCTTGAAAATCAATGACTGAGCTCCACCAAATTTAACACTGACACTTTTGTAAATAAATGAATGAAGGGGTAGTTTCTAAAGAAACTGTGGTGCTGCGTCGGTGGGGAAGTAGTATACAAAAATTTGGTTTTATCAGCGGAGTTGATAATGTAAATTGGCCACCGTACAGAGCTTTTAGAATCTCTGTACGGTGGCCAATTTACATTATCCGTTGATAAAACTAGACTTTTGTAAATAGCCGATCGAGTTGCCTCGTGGCGGTTGGGATTCTCAAGTCCGTTGTGTTTATGTTTTATAATCATTTGATTGCCACTAATAGCCCCCCCCCCCCAAAGGTAGTGGTCGGTCAAGTATTCCTCAAAACGAGTTTTCCAGAGTCTTCGACCACGTATTCCTTGAGTACTTCCCAAACAAAGTGGTCGGCCAACCACATAGTTATGAAAATTTGTCAACTTCCTTAGACCATGTTAGATTATTCAGTTACTCTCTCTCTAATCTAAGAGTAATGTAGACGTTTAATGTTGTCCGTTAGCAGCATGTTGCCTTTTATAGATAGACGAAAAAACTGCTCGAGTGAGGCGTTGAGCTGTTGTTGACAACCTTATTCCTACCTTTTGCCGATCAACAGCATCATTAGGGAACGGGAAAATATGACAGCACGGAGAATAATCGATCAATAGCTCAAGGCCTCACTCAGTCGATCAGTCTATTCTTCGAAGAGTACTGTACTTTTATTCTGCATAAAATAAATATTGACTCAATAGCAAGACAATATTTAGGACTCCACTAAACTAAACTGGTCAACATGATCCAAACCTTATTATAGGAAATAGAGTCAAATATTTCATTTATTTGATCAGGATGCTCCACAGGAACTTTAATGGGATGTGAGTTGGCCAAGCCATCTAGTGTAAAGGCAGATACCATATCGGCCACCACAAACGAGTCAAGCTGGTAATAAGGAAAAATAAGTCGTAAGTGAAATTAAGATATTGAATTTTTTCACTTCTAACAAGAAAATAAGAACAATAATGTGGAAATAGCGGCTTTAGACATGATGGGGGAAACAAAACAAGCAAAAGTTAGCCGGATTACCATTGAATGCATTGCTAGCTCTGTAAGCATTTTGGGAAAGCTAAGGCGCTTTCGTTTTGTCAGAGCCGTCAGTTTACAAAGAAAATTCAACAATTTGAAGGAACACTTGCATGATAAGTGCGTTAATTTGAAGGAGTTGTAGAGTTAGTCCTTCCAAATGCCCGGTCTGTCCGGTCAGTTCTGTCAAATGGAACACGTCCTAGTATCGTACCTTCTCGATATTATAATTATAATTTAATTTCATTGGGAAATCAAAGCTGCCGGAGCGACCACTTCCCCGACCACCTAAAATTTTGATCCAACATACTGTTACTGAGCTTGTCCCTCGCAAAAGTATTTCGTTTTTACGTTACTGCAATTACCATTTTCCAGCCTGGTTGTGTAGCATTGACTCCATAGTATTCAACAAAGCTGGCAAACCCTTCGTTAAGCCACAGGTCATCCCACCATTCCATTGTTACCAAATTGCCAAACCACTGAAAAAGGCGATAGGATAAAGATAAGCCAGTGAACGACGTTCCGACAAGCTTTCTGCACGCTAAATAATTATTGATGCCCGCTTGAACAATGAAATGAAATGTTTACTGTCTGAAAATCTGTCTCATGCAATATTAGTATAATAATGGAGGTCTATCGACTATATGTATGTAATTCCGTCCTTAATTGATAGCCTCATCCAGGGTTTTTCAAAGCCGATGGACCTTGTATTACGTGAAAAACAAAAACAAAACACAAGTCCGGCGCCACTTCATTAGAGCCCTTTAACTACTCTTGACAATTTCGAAAGAGTTCTTCATGACACCAAAGAAGATATTTACATTTCGAAGAGCATGGTCTGAAATTAGAATCAATTTTCACTTCACCGTATTTTCGCCTAGGACGAATTGAGGCGAACATTAATAGTGTTTACGTAAATGTATGCCTGGTATAAAAAGGCGGCCGAAAAATTGATTTTCATTTCCAAAAAGTTTTTTGTTTTTTGCTGTTTTTATGAACTTTAAGACGCATGCGTTTCTGGTATAAAAAGGGAAAAATACCAAACTCAACTACAAAACTCAAGACTTATAAGCACTCACTTGATGAGCAAGTTCATGAGATACAACGGCAGCTACGCGTTTCTTGTTGGACTCCGCTGATTCACCTGATTTGATCAACAGTGCCGTCTCTCGATACGTTATCAGCCCCCAGTTCTCCATTGCACCAGCCGCAAAGTCAGGAATGGCTATCATATCTTTACTCACACACATAAAAAAATCACAAACACACATTGTAAAGCTTATAGACAATTCGGATGGGATTCAAATCGACCACTGGGTGATTATAAGCGCTACCATATATTACATGTGTGCATAAATGAGACTTATACAGATTACAAGTAAAGATTAGTGACATTTAAAACCTGACATTCCTTGTAAAATACACACTTTTGCGAGAGCCGTACAGGGGAATAGTGGCCCGAGGTCAGTTGAGTCAGTTCAGTTCAGTTTATTCAGCCACAAAACATTACGCAGTGCAGCATAAAAGGAAATTATCACATGGCAAGGGAGCCCAGAAGAAACCATGGGGCTTATAGGACCTGGACCCCCTCGTTACATAAAATAATACAAAACAGAAAGAGCCTACATGGATTGATGGACTACATAGACTGCTTAATTAAATTACCATTAAACATAACACGATGTTTCCTTATTTTACGCTAGTAACAAGAACAAGAAGGTTAGACTGCTTAAATAAATCACCACTAAACATAACACGATGTTTTCCTTATTTTACGCTGGCAACAAGAACAAAAAGGGGAAGACCTCAGAATCAGATTAATAACATGACAAAAGATAGCTTTTAATCTTAAGTCGTGGCAGTACGGACCGAGCACAGCGAGGTCCCTACACAAACGTCCGAAAGCCAATATTCCCCAGTGCGGTCATATGGTATCGTTTCTTTGAGCGATCGGACACTTCCGGTCGTTTCATTCTGATTAAGCTCCGGCGCGGTGTTAAAGATGAGAGGGCATTTCTGCTGAGCATCGCTGAAATGAGTCGAACGATTTATAATACGAGTTTTAAAAGGTTTATGAAGTTTATTTTTTCCGTTTTATCTGCGAATATTCACAAGAAACGTATATAGGAGGTGATCTAGGTCGGCCACAGATAAGCTTTCCACATTTTCGTTCATGCTAATTGTTCAGTTTCATGTAACGGTAGAGTAAAGTGAAAAAGTGGTGCATTTATATAGCGCCCTTATTACAACGTCTCAAAGGCGCTTTACAATGATCAATTTACCCTCAGCGGACTGGAAGCATATACAGGCGCAAATTGCAGCCGCTTCTAAGCAGTCCATGCATGCTGGTACTCATTTTACCGACCTCGGAAGGATGGAAAGCTGAGTGAACTTTAGCGGGAAAGAAGGTCGCCAAATATTCCAGTCTCGGCAGAACCGGGAATGGAACCCAGGACCTTTGGTTGGAAGGCAGAGATCTTACCACCGCGCCAACCCCTCCGCTATCTCCGCTAGAGAGTGTTCATATTAGTTGTTGATGTTTTCTTGGTGGTGTTGGCACTTTTCTGCTCCTTCAAAAAATTTCAATTTTTTCCTGGCCTTCGCTGGCCTCTTCACTCTTCTCATTTTCGCCTGGATAGGAAAATGCGCTTCGTGGACGTTCGTAATCTTCGCTTTATAATCTGCGAACTTTGAATGGTAAACTGTTACATTTCGCGTGCCATAATTTTACTGTTTTACTCTTTTTTTGGTTCGCGCCTTCATCCTTAATTATTCTCGTTAATAACTCACTTTGGTACACTATTTATTGCACATTTTCATTATATTTCTCACTGTACAACTGACGATGGATGATTATCATCCGAAACATGTACTGTCTCCATTAAAAAAATGAACTTCAAAAACATCGTGTGGTTCGTAAAAGCAATTGTATTGTTGTGATGAAAAAATTAAATTCCCCGCGGTTTAAAAAACTCTTTGTGTTTCGGTTTTAAAGCTTGAATTTCCCGGAGAGAAAGTTTGGAAAACCCAGCGTGACAATGTAACGGCGGTTACGGTGCCCTCGACTTGTGAAATTGATTGAACTTTGTTTGTTTTGTTTATGTCATTGATTAGCTGTTTTCTTGATTTTCTTATTTTGATAGCTCGAAATAGTGTTTAGGATTTTTGACTACGCTTTATTATTCGCATGCAGAGAATTTTAGAGAACAACCTCGAAATCACCTTTCAAATTATATGACCTGTGCGTTTCTGTTACACGTGTTAGGGGTTTAGAGAGAAGGTTTTTGTTTGTGAGTCACTGAGAAAACCAATGGGTTAACTAAAAAATTCCCCACAAGAGAAAAAATACGGAAATGGACCGTTTCCATGGTAATGGCCCGTACTGTAAAATCCCAACCAAAAACCAGCCAATTAGAGTGCTCCATTAAATAACTAGCAATTATTGAATGAGGCTGAGTAGGATATGAAGAATTCTGCAGGTCGAGGAGTGTGTTATCCACCAAGGCCAAAGGCCGAGGTGGATAACATCCTCCGAGATCTGCAGAATTCTTCATATCCTACGAAAGCCGAATTCAATAATTGCTTTATTATTCATTCAAAATATTTTCTTCGCTCAAACTTCTAAACCTACTCGCAGCCATTTTTCTGCTCAACAAAAATAACACAATCTCGTCCACAGCTTTTTCAGTCAACGGTTCAATAATTTGCAGCAGGCTGCACTTTTGACGTCATTTTGACGTCATCGGTTCAATAATCTGCAGCCGGCTGCACTTTTGACGTCATTGATTCAATATGACGAAGTTTCTTTCCAAATTTGGTGAACAGCAGCTGGTTATGGTGAATTGTGCGTGTGGTTTTAACTAATCAGAAACGGGGAAATTTTTTGAATGAATGAATAATAATATAACTTATTACGAGAAATAAAACGCCGCACTGTAAGTCCGTTACAAAGGTTGATGGCCATCTGCAAACACTGCAATAACGTTTTATCGGCTGCACATTGAGGCGATACGGGATTGTCGATCTTCTTGCTTTTTGTTTCAGGTCAGACAGGGCGCAATGTTGGATTTTTGATGCCATTTCGAAACGTCGGTTTGATACAGTCCTCTGAGATCTGAGTTCAAACAAACACTTGTTATTGAATTTAAACACTTGCTACGCTTACCCGCTTTAGGAAGGGGATAACGAATGCCGAAATAAGCCTCCATGTACTCCAACATTTTAACTCCGTTTTCCATGGCATAGTCTACTTGATCAATTTGATCGGGTGGAGCATAAAATGTCATCTACACAGACAAGTTATTGCAAAATCAGTTCACATGTGTACTCTTTTAACGAACGAAATGATATATGAAATGAATCATATAAGACTGAAATCAAGTGAAGCTATGATCCTCACAATGACGGTGCGACGCTCTAACCAACTGAACTATGAAGCCACTGATGTTGGGAGCGGGTCTTTTGTAGGTTCAAATGTTCCCGTGATAAACGATCAACGAATGAAATGATATGTGAAATGTTTCATATATCATTTCGTTCGTTGATCACTCATCACGGGAACATGTGAACCCACAAATGACCAGCTCCCAGCGTCAGTGGCTTCATAGCTCAGTTGGTTAGAGCGTCGCACTGGCATCGCGAGGTCACGGGTTGAAACCTCGTTGAAGTTTTCAGGCTTCTCTACGCAATTGATAAAGTTGCGTTCATAACTGCGAGGATCATAGCCTTACTTGTACTACTTTAATAGGGAATTATATTTATACTGAGATGCTGTCCGAAATAACAAAATACATGAAACATTTTCTGTAAAATAACTCAAAATTATGAACGTTTAAATTAGATAAGGGCGAAGATCACTTCTCCCTTTTATCTATAACCCACATTTTAAATATGTACATGTAATGTATATGTTCTCATGTTTCCTAGAAACGCGTCAAAATACAGCAAAACGGGTATTTTAACCTACACAGCACAAACACGTTTTACGGACCTAACCCTAACCTTAAGACAAGGCACGCAATTGGAAGGTCCCTGCTACCGTTCTTTTTGCAGACCAGGTCCTCTCGATGTATCATCTATTAGCCTACCGTAGTCAAAAGTTTTTTTTCTCAAGCTGTAATACGAACTGACATAACTCTAAAGTACTTTTTTTGTGCACAACAACCTTTTAATACAAATGTGTTAATTTCATCTCAAAACCATTTCATCAAAGAGCCACAAGTACATTTTTACTTTTTCTCCGAGCCACGACAGTGTTTTAACTAAGGTAGCTTCTTGAATTTTACCCTACTATACCCTACCCTTTACCCTACTATACCAAAACGAATATGAGGAAAACATTGAAATAAGAACAAACTCAGTAATGAGTTGCTAGACAAAAATTATAGTGTGCTTCACGCGCGCTGTGTTTATCACGCTGGAGCCTACCTTCGTTCCACTTCCGGTGGTTCTAGTCTTCTTTGCAAAGTCACATACCACAAAAGCAAGTAGATAAGTTGGCATTATTGGAGTTTTCTGAAAGTGATCTAACTGTAAACCGTTCTTCTTCTCAGTTTTATCGATCGGCATGTTTGAAATAGAGATGTACTTGGGATGATGTTCAAGGGTTACATTGAATGTCGCTTTCAATGCTGGCTCGTCAAAACATGGAAATGCCCTCCGTGCATCAGTAGGTTGAAACTGAGTCGCTGCAATGGTTCTGTAAGCAAAATATCACTTCAATTTCAATAAACGCTTATGTATTGGTATCCTCTCCATTTAACATGTAATTTAAACAGTTTTGGTGTGGGCATAGAGCATGCCCACCCCTTTCTCTCCAAAACCGTTCGGTCTTAGATGGAAATGGATGCTGTTGGATCCGATGAAGTCTGCCACATCTTTAATATCTTTTTTCCATTAATATAGATTGGCAAACTACCAAATAACACGTATCCTGCGTGGCAAGCGATAGCCGGAGTAAAGAGGGCACAAGTTTCTCAAGGCGAAGAAGAAAAAAGCAGTCTCCTCGCGCGTTTCTTTCCTCTCGTGAGCGCCACAAGAAGCAGGTACCGTTTTTAAGGATACTTGAAATTCTGAATTAAACTTGGCAAGACAAGTCTTTTCAGCGAGTCTAAGGTAGAATAGTGATTCAAGGCAACCGTGAATTGGGAATTGAGACGGATTAAGCACAAAAAAGAGTTAACCGAATAGAGTGTAATGTGAAGTGCTCGATTTCTATCCCATATGAACCATGTGAGCGTTAGCCCTACTGATGGAAATGGGCCCACACAAGGACAGAGAAAAACTCTGACCAGGGTGGGGATTGAACCCACGACCTTTGGGTTAGATCTCCGCCGCTCTACCGACTGAGCTACAAGGTCAGACGGGAGCAGGCCGTGGGAACTGAAGATGTTAAAGTCACGGCAATGAACATGTACAAGTACAAGGAAAGGTTACGTTTATACAAACGTTGGCCGTGTAGCACTTCTATTATAAACAGAGTTAACCGAATAGAGTGTAATGTGAAGTAATGTGCCAACGTTTGTATAAACGTAACCTCTCCTTGTACTTGTACATGTTCATTGCCGTGACTTTAACATCTTCAGTTCCCACGGCCTGCTCCCGTCTGACCTTGTAGCTCAGTCAGTAGAGCGGCGGAGATCTAACCCGAAGGTCGTGATATGAAACTAAGAAATGACAATAAATGACTGGATTTCTGGCGACGGGAAAGGTAAAAGCCCCCCAAAAAGGCGAGAAAATGGGGAGCTTAAGCACGCGCGTTTTTGAGACGCGGATGGCTACCGGAAGTGAGCTGCTTTCCCTTTTAACTTGTCTCCTCACAACCACATTTATATTGCCAAGTATCTTTTTTCATTTAGAGATGATTAGTATAAAAATCTGGGAGACACCACTGTTCTGGCACGCAAAATGTTCTCTTCCGGTTGCCGTCCGCGTCTCAAAAACGCGCGTGCTTAAGCTCCCTAATAATGGTCGTAATGGCCCTTTCGTAGTTTTGTGACAAGGAGTTTCAGTTTGCTTGAGGAAGGCTCCAGCACTTGGCCAAGTAGCCTGAATTCTGGCTGTTGTACACAATTGTGGTCTCATTCACACAGAAGCTAATCCCGCCAAGCCAACCACATGCTGGAAAGGTCAGACCACAACACCGGGAACTCTGTGATCTACTCTTTTCGAATAGTGTATGGCATTTTTCAAGTCCCAGAGAATTAATGAACAAGGGTCGTAAGACGACCTCCGGTTTAACATCCTTATCCGAGAAGACTAGAAAGTCTAACCATTTGCAAATGTAGTTCCAAAGGTTTGCACTTTCTCCTCAGTTATTTACGGACCCTGGGTGTTGGTCCGGGCGGGATTCCGACTTCAAACCCGTAACCTTCCCGCAAGGAAGTCCAGTGCACTCTCGATTGAGCCAACTGGTCGGCGGGAATAATTCTTGTTCAGTGGCGGTGATGACAATTCAATAGTTTTCTCATTCACAAACTGTACTGTAAACTTTACAAGCTTTTGCTTTCAACCACAGAATGTTTCTACTGCACGAATGCGATGCAAAGCTCTTTCTAGATTTAGCTATCGCAAAACAAAGGCATAGAGAAAAGGTCAAATAAATCGCAATGGTGCATGATGTTAACTACGCTATCTTATGGGATCTCGAAAACTGAAGCAACTAAGGTTTCTTGCCCCTTGACAAACCTATACGTAAACCTCACACCGTTGTCCTAACACTCTTCATTGAATCGTCTTCAGCTGTGCTCTGCCTCTTATCGATTTAAAATTAAAAGAACTCTTCTTCTCTTTATCTTGGCTGAAAGTGCATCACTTTATATCGGTGACAATGGGATAAACCAATAAGAACTGTAGTGCAGAATATAATCTACCTCCATTAGTTCACAGGCTTGCGAAGTGATTCCACTAGCCCTCAGTTTAACAAATGGCGACCTGAATATAATAGTTTAAATATTCAGGAAAATTCATTTTTTTTTCCAATTTATTTAACGTCGGTAGTTCAGTCAGTTAAGAAACAGGTATCAATGATGCACCTTTCATCCCCCTCCCTCTGTCATTGCTCCGTTTCACGGATATTTAAAGCTATAGCTACACGGATCAGAGGAATGTCGAAACAGACGTTGAAGTCACCGAGGATCGAGGTGGGGACCCCTTACTCCGAAAGCCGCGCACTAGCCAACTGAGCTACGCCTGCAAATGTTGGTTTTTGAGGAGCGGGGAAAACCTGAGTACCCGGGAAAAAACCTCGAAATCAGAGTAGAGAACCAACAAACTCAACCCACATATGGCGTAGAATCCGGCGGGGAATCGATCCGGGGCCACATTGGTGGAAGGCGAGTGCTCTCACCACTACGTCAGCCCTCCTTCATTAACTGATTCTTTCGCCGGTGTTTTTAGGTCACAAGTTGATACAGTTAAGAAGATAAAACACAAAGGCACTCTATTAACGTCGAAGACAATTGCGAAGCGGAAAATACCATAATGCTCTTTTTTTGTCAACCCAAATTTTGAATAAGCATTGTTTTCTGTTTCTCTTGAGACTCTCTTCAAAATTTGGGTGGACAAACAAAGAGTATCATGGTATTTTCCGCTTCGGCAAATAACATTACGAAATGAAATGCTCTGAGTCTTACACTTCAGTGCCATTCCTCATTTTGTAAGTGCTTTTGTACAATCCCGCCAGGTCATCCGTCAGCTCCGCCTTGAATTTCATCCGGATTTTATATTGTGTACCCTTTTCCAAAACGGAGTTCAGAATAATGACATAAAATTGGTTTTTCTCAAACCAGAACTTTCGCTGGATCTCAAGTTGATCTAATGGGGAAAAGAGCAATAAAAAAATAATTAGCGAACGCCTGATAAGAGGTAACTGTAGAAAACCTATGTCTCTCCTGAGAAAGTCACAATTGTATCAATACTTCCTGTTCACAGGTTCAGCGTGGCTCAATCAAAACTGATTAGGTGTACAGGCAAACAACTGGCAACTGCATTTTAACCCACAAAAGCAAGAGTGATGATGATGATGATGATGATACTTTATTTATGTGTCAATTGAGGATCTAGCTCCTAAGTGACAAGGTGCTAATTGGGAACAAAGTATATAAGAAAATGAAAATTCAACATATATACAGTAAGGGTTACCTAACAATATACCAATTAGAACTACAGTAATTTAAGCTATAATAAAACGTATCAGAATAAATGTGTCAACAGTCACAAAGCATACACGTACAGCATACAGTGTTCGTTAATTAAATCATTAAGATCTACTCTTCTAATTCTATTTTTAAAAGCTTGTGATGTGTCCGATCTTCTAACGTTCATACTCAGTTTTGACCAGAGAACTGGTCCTAAATTTCTACTGCTGTGTTTACCGAAATTCACAGTGTTAAATCTCGGTACTATAAATCAGCATTCCTCAGAGCATAACCAGATGAGTTCAGGCAGACAAGGTCACTAATATACTTTAGACACAGGTGATGTTTCACCTTGTACATGAGAATAGCTACATCCTGGAACCGACGATTGCATAACGTTGGAAGATTGGCCACTTTTAGAAGAGTGTCATATGTTGCCGTTTTACTGCGGTAGACAGCTTGTAGTGCGTTTTCTTGTACACGCTCCAATTTGCGTGCATCTGATGCTGCACAGAAATGCCAGGCAATATGACAGTATGTTAATAGTGGTCATATAGCGGTTTTATAGATCTTGAGTTTAGCCGACTGTGGTATGATATCACGCAGACGTAGTAGAACTCCACCTTGTTTTCATACCTTTTTCGTAACCTCGCGAACATGTTCTTTGAAATTCATTTGGCCATCTATGGATACCCCCAGTAGTTCTAATATCGGATAGCTTTCCACAGATGTATCCGTGATGACAATATCGATATCTCTGTCCGTGGATCTGAGTCCGAATCATACCGCGTGGTATTTAGAAAAATTACCCTGGGGTGCATTTATTAAGTACCAGCTTGAGACATTGTTACCCTCATTATTTAGCGTTCTTTCCACATCTCGGATCCGTCGTCCACCAGCGTAGAGTTGATAGTCATCAGCATACAACGATAATGGACAGTTACATACATTAAATGTTAAGTCGTTCTGAAAAATGTTCCACTGCAACCGGCCAAATGTAGACCCTTGCGGACAGCCCCTATTGACGTCCTTCCATTCACTTGTGGTTTCCGTTCCAAGTCTCACTCGGTTCTTTCTTTCAGTAAAGTAGGATCTTAGCAGCTTAAGCGCATGTCCCGAGAAGCCAGAAGTTCTTAGTTGACTTAGCATTAAAGGCGGACGAAGAGAGTCAAACGCCTTAGACATGTCCGTTGACAAGACTGCTACGTCCTCCTTAGCATCGACTGCTCTTTTCCACTCCTCCACCAACCGTAGCAGAGTCGTTTCACAGCTATGCCTTCTGCGATATGCCGTTAAGTTTTCGCTCAGATACGGATAGATAAACTCGGTGACTTGCTTACTTAGTAATTGCTCAAATACTTTGTCAACGGCGTTGAGTATTGTTATAGGTCTGTAGTTCTTAACGTTTAAAGGGCCCTCCTTCTTGAATATTGGTACCCATTCACCCCTCTTCCATTGTTGAGGCCAGGAGCCATACGAAATACATTTATTGTATAGATTTGTCAACGAGGGGGCTAGTGTCCTGGATGCAATCCTGAGAATTCGTGGGGGTATATTATCACACCCAGTACTTTTGGACGGGTTTAGTGAGCCGAGTGCCTCTGAAACGTCCGCTGTACCGAGAGTCCTAAATTCGAACTGTCGACCATCCCTCGGTATTTTTCGTTGTTGACTGATTGCCTGTGAACTCGGATTCTTCAAGCTGTTCTTCCGTTGATGTCAGAAGATTAGGATCTCCAGTGTCCATAGCGACCGAAGAGAAATAACTTGCGAAGTAATTGGCAACTGTCGCTTGATTCCTTTCATATATTCCTTTCACTTTCAGATTGACAAACCTACCGTCAGTGCCCCTGACCTTTGTATCAAGAAAGGGCTTAAAGGCTTTGTAGAATTCTCTGGGCTTAGTCCTGAAATCTTCAGCCTTCCTTTTTCCAATACTCCTTCATTGCTTTCCTCTGTAATTTTGTTGCCTTATTTCTCCACTTTTTCACCTGTTTGAGGTTTTCCTCAGTCGGACTCACAGTGTACTTTTTTGCGTATCTTTTTTTCATCCTGATTGCTTTTTTCCAATTGCGATTCATATACGGAACATCATGAGCTCTCACTTTCATTCTCCTTAGGGGTACATGGTCATCTAAGACCTGATTCATCAACAAGTTCCAGTAACTGTATTGATCATCCAGACCATCAAATATATCACCAACATGCGAAGGCGCAGAGCCGATATGTAGATTTTTGAAGCTTCTGAAAGAAATGACCTTAGTTGGTAGGTATTTAGCTCTGGTTGTCATGACACCATACACTGCAGCATGATCGCTTATTCCAGGGTCGTAAACATCACAGTAAGTAAAGAGATCTGCTTTATTTGTTTGGATAACATGCAATAATGTTTGGCTTTTCACTGTCGTTCTCGTGGGCTTATCAATTACACATGTTAGTCCATGCACATCCTTTACATCACATAATCTTTTGCACTCTCTACTGTCAGATCTTAAAGGGGCTAGGTCACGAAATTTTAGGCAATTTCAGCACTGATCGAATGGTCATAGAATTAACTAAAATATCAAATAACTGTTCAAAACTATAGAAGAACTCATACAAAACACAGGGAAGCCAAGAAGGGACATGGATGGACAAAACTGGAGAGGATTGAAATGGATTGAATTTGGGTAAATTTGAAAAACGTCGGCCCACCTTTTTTCAAATTTATGTCAGTCTATATCAAAATGTCATTTACAAAGCTGGAAAATCCTTCTCAGTTGTTATGGGGCCGTGATTTTGCAAATGAAAGACTCTTGCTCTGCCAATTTGACGTTTAGAGCTCATAATTAACAAAATTAAACAAAATTACCGAAAATAGCGTGACCCAGCCCCTTTAATTTATTCAGGTTCAAATCTCCTGTGACAATGAGTAGTTCTCTCCGCAGGGAGGCCCAGGAAATTAAATCATGAAACTCATTTTCCAATCTGAGATAGTAATCCTTTCCAGTTGCTTTAGGTGATCGGTAAAGCTCCTATAATAGGGCATTATGTCGTCCTAGCTTGGACTGGATAGCAAGAGCCTCGATAGTGCTAAAGTTCTTTGGCAGCTTAAGTTTTTTCGATGGTAGATTCGTAGATATATACGCTATAACACCACCTCCTCCCTTGGCACGATCCTTTCGATGCATATCATAGCCTTCATGCTTCATGACTGTTCGGATATGACGAGTCAATTTTTGTTTCCATTAAAAAGACAAATTGAGCTCTGAAGTCTGTGATGAGTGATTGCACCTCCTCAAAGTTATTTTGTTGGCAATTTACGTTTAGATGTAGGACGAGTACTTCACGACTGTCTCTGTATCTCATCTTCACAATTTCTGGTACATCTGTCAAGTCGTTGAGTGAAGAGTCAGTAATGTCGTTCGCTTCTACAAAATCGTCCGAGCACTAAAGGTTTAAGCTGTGTCAACTCGCTGACACGAAACTTGTATTCAGTGGGAGTTCTCGGAAAATGCATTTGTTGCATGTCCATGTTCTATTGCCAGTCTGTATAGCTTTCAGATCTCTCCTAGTCAGCCCACCACAGAGGAAATGATAGCGCCCTCGACAGCCGTCGCAATCCACCACGCGATGATTACGAGCGAAAGATTTGTTGCAGACGCTGCACTTGTCGGATCCAGGATTGAAATTAATATCTCCACTGATGATGAGGCGAGTCAAATGGAAACTACAGTCTGAGTTAGAGTAGTAGTTGACCCTTGAAGAATAGTAGCCTTTACCTCGAGGGATGAATACAATATGGCGGACCGGCTTCCAAATGTAAGTGTGCCGAAATTTCAGTGAAGTCCCGTCAGTGTCGCCACCAGAACCTCACCAGTTGTGGATATTGCATTTGCCAAAGCTTTTCAGAATATTTTTATCGAAGTAGAAAGTAATAAATGCGAGAAAAATCAACAATATTTCTGAACGAAAAATTCGTCGACCGACCGCCATAACCACCGCTGACCACAATGTCGGTATAAACAGTCAAGAATGAAAATTCAAACGCGCCTTGGATTGTCCTGTTTTGCACTAAAACAGAGCGAACCGATTAGCATACCCATAGGTTCCGTTTGCTTGAAACCCGAGCGAGAGGTTGTGGATTTAAACCCTTGGAGGCTGACCGCTGATAGCGAGGGTCTTCAAATAACTGAGGAAAAAGTGCTGCCTTCAAAATTACACCTTCAAAATAGATAGCCTTTTAAATATTCTCGGATAAGGACCATAAACTGTTGGCCCCAACTCACGACTGTTATTCATAAAAAGAAATCATCATAAAATCAAGTTCTATTGGTGTCGAAGACGTGCAATAAAAGTGAAAAAATTCGCTTAATTCACTACGAAGAATTGGCAGCAATGCCTCATCATGTGTGCCCGGGATTTTGAAGGTCTGGTGGAGTCCGAAGATTTAATTTTAGAATTGTCGAAGTTCACTTTCAAAGTATTTAAATACTTTTCTTTCATCCTTTGAAAAGTAAAGGAATAAAAACTAAATAGCATCCCACAAATAATATTTTTGTCAATTCAACACTGTTGCTTCGTGACCTGTCGAAATTCAGGCGTGCAGTGCGAGATTTCCTTGCATTTTCAAAAAAAAATTGCAGGGATCAGACAAGCAATATTTAGTTGATATGAACATATTGCAAATTACACCCTGCCAGAAGAGCCTTTCTTAACTTGACGAGAAAGAAAAAATCGTGTAGATTCGTTATTAAGTATGCGTAAGCCGTTGCTAGGAGACAGTTTCAATCACAGGCCAAGTCTCAATCGCATATTGATTTTCGTACTGAAGGCTCGATTTTGACCTTCGCCTTGTCAAAAATACGATGCGCGCGCTGCCTAAACCTGTTTGACCGGAGTGACTAGCCCAGAAACTTGGGCTGCGGCGACCTGAAATACTTGACACGATTTCTGCAGAGCCTCTCCTGCTCGCCTTCTGGTGAGTTTTAGAGAGGCTCTGCTCGCAGGTTGTGCAAATTACTGGTTGAATTTCAACACGAATACGGGTTCCCACTTGTTCTTCTCACCAAAGAACTGTCGCATTTCTGTCGCAGAGTCAACATTTTTTAAAACCCGGTCACTTTGTTGAAGAAAAAAGAAAAAAAAAAAAGCCCGTGGCCACGGTTAAGAATATTTTTGAAAGCTTTATCGGTTTTTTCTCCGACCCAGTCATCTCAAAGGGCACTTTCCATTCAACAAAAATCACTGGTACAAATTTTTAGAATTTTCACTGGTCGAATGTAACACGTCCGACCACATTCCAGAATGCGAAGTCATGTGTACTGATATGTTCATTGTTCTTTAGCTTGTCCACATGAGCTCCATTTCAGTAGGGAGACTAAAACCGACATCTCTCGCAAATGTAGCCGCTTTGAAAGTGAGCATTTTAGGGACTAAAAAAAAAACTCAGCATCCCCTCCCATGAAGACTTGATAGATTTAGTTATGATTTTGTTTGCGGTGGATGTGAAATTAGCTCAGGGGAAGCATTTCGTATGAACAATTTTTCATTTTGCACCAGTACATGAGCACAACCCTTTAAAGAAGGGCTTGGGACATTCAGGAAAATATTTTGATGTAAACAACACTAGAAGCCATTGGGAGGTTGATTTCATTTAATGACTAATTACTGGGTTGCCGCAAACCCAGTCGGAATCTGTCTTTAATTTCGTGGTTTTTTTATTTTTCGTTTTCTTTTTTTTTTTTCATTTTTTCCGTGTCGGTAAAAGTCTTGCCTGTCACTCCCCTGCTAAGTGGTGTCTTTGTGCATAGAGCCATCTACGCGTATTTTCTAAGGATCGAGAGGGTAGTGGGAAATGCGTAGATTTCTCTGGTGGACACAGTAGAACGATTAACTCAACCGGCAATGGCGTCGAAAGTAATGTAACGCGAATGGCGTTTTAGTGGATCTTTGAACAAAATATACCCTTATGAAGCTCATGAATGGCAGGTCAATTGGATATACAGGCGGTGGAATCTTAAAAGCCACGAGTAATGGACTTCGACAACAATCTATCGCCCGTCGAGCCGAAATCAAAGTGAGCTGGATTTACCTGAAGTATATGGTAATTTGACACGATTGAGTTTCTTGCCTTCACGCACGCAATGAAATAGGAAGAGGTTCTCGCCTCAAAGAGCAAATATGTTGTTTGTTTCAATAAATTTTTCGCTGGAAAAGGATTCTGTGGTATTTTCTGCCTTTGTGAATTATAATATCATGTTGTGTATTGAATTTCCGAGCTTAAGGTTGAAATGTGATATGGGAGAAGTTTTTTAGTATTGCTCTGTAAGCAGGAAGGGTTCACAGGCCTGTTGGAAGCGTGCTTGAGTTTCAACAAAATGAGCCCCAAAATCAGTGAAAAATTGTGACGCAGATGAATAATAAAGTAGCTGCCATTTCCAAAATGATGAAATTACCTGGACCTGGTGATAAATAACGTCGAACGCGTCTTGGAGAGTAAATTTTGACTTTGCATAGACAAGAGTTGGGCGATTGTGATCTTTGTTTTGACTTCGCTCATTTCATTGTCAAACTTTATAACACTTGACAGAAAAAGAAACTTACAAAAACCCGGTATCTCGCCATCATTTGACACAGATGCTTCACTGTTTGGCGAGTAAACATGCCGCGGTAACTTAATCACGGCGCCCGCTGAATTCCGGCCATGTCACTTTCGATTTGGCGATTTACTTGAACGTAGCAAAAATCTCCCAAAATGTTTGTCGCTGATCGTAACTTTTTATATTCTATATTCACGGTTCAAAATTAATGTTGTTTTCATGTCGTAAAATTAATATGTTATTCTCGATCGACCGTCCTGGAGACTTCCTTCTGCTCTTTCTAAAAACTGTGTATCAATTGTTATTTACTTTTGCATCAATATTTGTTTTTGCATAAAGCAAGCTAACAAGATCTGTACCTTGCTGAGTTCGCATTTGTTAGCGTTAATAGTATTTTCGGTCCGATGCTTCTGTTTTATGAGGGGTGTATTGTTTTGGTCTCCCATCCAAACACTAACCCCGACGAACAGGGATAAAATTCAGTGAACTTCGGCATTACAAAGCTGTCAGATGCTTAGCGGGCACGCTTAAACTTGTGGTGAAAAGAAGTTTATCAACATGTCAGCCCAGAAGCCAATGTTTCTCACTTCCCATTTATTTTCTTCAATCTTTCTGGGTTCAGTACTTTGCTAGAAACCAAATGTCTTCTCAGACTATTTACCCAAGACTTCTACCATGGCACTACAATGATAGACAATACCAAAACAATATCGTGCACTGTTAGAGCTACATATTACGCAAGGACAGATCTGTTTCGTCGTACGAACGTGTGAGGACCTGTGAGCCAAAGGGCCTCTTCTGGTATGACTTCTTAATGACCTTGAAAAAAATTGTTTGGAACGGTGCACGTATCACAGGCAACCCAGTGTACCCTCACGGAGGGTCTAGTTATGGATAATACATACATGCAATGACTCTCTGTCTACCGAGATACACCACGCGCAGACACGGAGGTTTCGTATGACATTCCTTATCGTCGACATCCATCGGGATTTGTTCTTACTTAGTCAGGGTGAGACGAAAATGAAAAGACGAGGTTGCCCTTCGGGCAAGCTGTTACTTGCGGTTACTAGCACGAAGGTCTGAGGAGCTAACCCGAAATTAAGTTGTTTAAGAATCAGATTTATTTAATTATGCAAAATACAAGTAATGATATAAAGCATAGATATAAACTAATTCTTTGTAGTATTTTTAATTGATTCTTGAATGTGATTTTCGTTTGAACTTCAACCTCATAGTTCATAGTTTGCCTAGTGTAATATAAAATATATTAACTAAAACAGTTGAACAGTGAGCTATAGGAAATATTTCAGTTCCTTGTTTGTACTGCTAACATGAACGAGGTTCTCGGAATGAACATCATCAACAAATTTGCTGAAAGTTTGGGAATGCCTTTAGTCAATTTGAATATCTACAGAATGCGTCTCTCCGTCTGCCGTCGGCCCGATTGCAATTTGCATTTAATCAACGCAGTTAACCCACATGTATGAAAATTGTTTCGCTTTGTAAGACCAGAAAATTTTTATAAATCGCAAATGACTGTTTCAGAGTAACATTTTATTCAAACATGGGCGAAATAGTAAAGGAAAAATAACCTCTGAGTTCGAATGGGTTCGTTCCGTCGATGTTTACCTCTGCAGTTACCCCCGTTGACGGTCAAAAAAACGGTCTGAAATCACAACACAGTTATTTTGGTGAATGACGGTCATGAACGTTGCGATCGGTCAATTAAACTACCACTGTAATCTGAAGTCTGTCGTCATTCGATGGAGTAAATTCTCTTCGAAGCTCGTCAAGCTGACAAACTCTTCCAGAAGTGAGAAAACATGTTTTAAATTACTCGAGTTGCGTGTTTTTGTTTTTATTTTTTTTATCGGATGATAACGGCACCATGTCTGCTAGCTTTTCTTCAAGCGAGTTTTTCCTTGTTTTTTAATTTTACACGAAGTGGGCGTTTTTTGTTTTAAAGTGATTCCCTAGTATTGCACTGCGCATCCTGTTCTGCGAATAACACAGCGTAGGCACGTTCGTATTAAGGCATGGCTAAGAGGCTTTATGATCAAATTTTACGGCTCAGTTCTGTTTTCTTTGTCTCACAAGTCTCAACCGCTATTTCTAAACTAAACAATGTTTGAATTTAACCATAAAGACTCGTAGCCATGTGTGAATATTGATATATCGAACGTGGCCAAAAACATTTCAAAATGGCGACCTTTCGTGCCGGAACCTCGCTAAAAAGAAGAATGGCCGTTTTCAGAGCACAGCAGTAAAGAGCAAAACAAGAAACCTTTTAGACTCTCGCAAAACAAAATGTCGAGTGATAGCTTTGATGATGCTAAAGAACATTTCAGTCCAACAGTGAAAGTGAAACCTTGCTATCGATAGCATCGGGGAGACGTGTTGTCGAGGGGTCGAGCTTGGTTTGCTTTCTGTTTCCTCCTAAACGAGGTTGGTGACCTATCTTTTTTTGGGCATAATTTTATTCTCTTACTCCTCCTCTTTGTGCCGTAAAAAAAAAAAAAATAAATAAAAAATTTACGTCAGAAAAAAAAGTTACAGGAAAAAAAGGATTCGTAGACATCACTCATGGACACAGAATTGTCTCCTCGAGATCACGCACCCGAGGAATATTTGTAGGCAGTGCCTTTTCAAGACGTGTGCCTGTGCCATAGAACAAACATTAAATTATTCCTTTTGAACAATACAATTCACCTGTTTTGTTAATTAAAGAATTACGTCAAAGCTGTGCTTCGTGTTCCTGCAAAACGTAGCCTGAACCAATAGAACCTATCCCTTTTCCTATCCTTGATAGATGAAGTCGCAATGATTAAATGAGTAACTTGAACAAGTTATATCTCGCGAACGAGCTTGGTGACCTATTTATTTAATTGCACATTTCGAGTCACCATAATGTAGGGAACAATCGAGAAAAGTTTAAAGAAAATCTTACGACAACTTCTATTACTAAGGAATCACCTTAATAATGAATTGCCAGCTTTAAAATAGAAACAAGAATCCGGATTTGGATTTTCCCAACGAAACGCACCTAAATTTCCGAGAAAATCCACTGCACCGTGACTTGGTTGGAATTTAATTAGACTGATTGTCTCGCACTGCACGCTGCGAGTCGGCAAATATTGTCATTTCAAAAATTATATTTCGGTCGCTTATGTAAGCAGAAACAGTCATGACGTTATTTACGGACGCAGCTAAAATGAGGCGCAAAACGTGGTCACGCTACGTTAATTTGGCCTCAGAACGTTATCATTTTCTCTCAGGAGCTTTCTGCTACACACTTTTGGTATAAAAACTCAATTTACCATCAGAAAAGAGGAACCAACGGTGCTAGCCCGTCGGGCAAGCTACGATGAGAAAAGGCTAGCCCGACAAGTCATTCCACTAGCCCCGGGCTATCGGACAGCACTTTCGTCGCGCCCTGCTTAGTGCTTCTTATATATTACAGCTTCATCATCATAGTTTCTTAGGGACGAGATATTTTGTCGTTGAGTGCAATTCGCAAGCGTTTCAACCTGGTTTTGAGAAAACATAAACAAAGGCGCGTAAAGCATCTCGGTAGACAGAGAGTCTTTGAGGAGCCAAAAACGTTGTAAAGGGAAATTCCTGTTTGTGTAAGAAAGGAAGCCTACTTTTTCTTCGAGGTCCATAATATAACATATTCCTTTCCATTTCCGTCAGGAGCTAATGAAATTTTTTTTGGCACCTAACAAATATTACCGTCGTCAAATTATATAATCTTTACCGGAATTTTGCTTGGCCTGTAGCCTGAAGATCTGCTAAAAACTTAAACATCCAAGAAGGCTGCCAGTATTTGGGTGAGAACTGACGATCTCCGTAATTGCTTACTGCATAGTTTGAAATTATTGTCTGAGATCAGTGAATTGTTTTGGCGATGCATTTAATCCAAGCTACATGTACAGTACTTTAATTGTTCATTATTTTTGAAATCAATAATTTCTAAATTAAGCTTTCCCCTGGATAGTTAGCTGGAGTGCAGGGATGGTGCAGTGGTGAGAGCACTCGCCTCTCACCAATGTGGCCCGGGTTTGATTTCCAGACTAGGCGTTATATGTGGGTTGAGTTTGTTGGTTCACTACTATGCACCGAAAGATTTTTCTCCGGGTAATCCGGTTTTTCACTCTCCTTAAAAACTAGCATTTGCCTGGAGCAGGCGTAGCTCAGTTGGTTAGTACGCGGCTTTCGGAGCAAGAGTTCCTCGGTGACTTCAACGTCTGTTTCGACTTTCCTCTGATCCGTGTAGCTGTAGCTTTAAATACACCTAAAATGGAGCACTAACAGAGGGAGTGGGGTAAAGAGCGCACTGTCGACGTCCATTGATACCAGCCTCCTAGCGGAAGGAGCCACCGACGCTAAATAGAGTTACTTTACTTACTTTACTTCCTGAACACACACGTATCTCACACGATCCAGTAAAATCAAAACCCACGCCAAGAAAAAAATAATGTTCTATTAACTGCAATGCTAAGACAACAATGAGCACACCGATAAATTAATATATAACCTTTAAGAAGATATAATCATTAGGAACACATTTTATGGTTTACCTCCACTAGACGCTTTCACCACTAAAGCAGATGAAACATTCATCTTGTTGACATGGACTAGTACATTCTCAGTTGGTTCCGTCACATTTACTAGTATAACTACGTCGCCACTAAACTTTGAATTCTCAAGGTCAATGCTAAGTTGAACATCATAATGATCAGGAACAATGTTATTGGGAAGTCTAACATTCCACCATACTTCAGTGCCTGCAGTTGTTGGACCTGGGGTAGAGGTTGGTATGACCACTGACGGTGTAGCCTCTTCATCTTCTTTTTCAAGAGCTTCAAGAAAAGAACACATTTAAATCAATAAGCTTGCCCTAAGAGACTATCCAGAACACCAGGCTAGTTGGCCAAAGCTTATGCTTTATATGTATGTCAGTGGGAGATAATTTCATTTGTCACATTTGTCATGGGATTTTAGACGGAAGAGTGATCGATCAATTCAAACCAAATTTCCCACTTTTTTTTTCAAGCTAGAAAAACGAGGAGGTACTTTAAACCTGTGCCATAGAAACAGTATATTTACACGAATTGAGGGTTGCGAAGGCGTTGCGTGACGCGTTACACGACTACGAGTGTAATGAAAACATAACTAGAGGGGGCTTTAAATTTCTTCACAGACTAGCCCAAAGAGCTCATTTATGTGTGCTTGAGAAAAACCGAAACATTGAAAATAATGATGAATAACATATGAGGATAAGGATACTTAAATAAACAATCAACATGTAAAAACCAAATAAAGCGTTCCAAGCTACAGCACAGAGCAAATGGAAACTCGATTGGGAGCAAGGGTGTCCTGTAATCTAATAATAAGCCCTGTGGTGGGCTTTGACTTGGAAATGCATCAGAAAGTTACGAAGTAAAATCAATAGTTTAGGATTAACTACAACGCGCAGTCACGAATAATTGATGAAGAGCCTTGCATTCAATTCATCCACCCATGTAGGCTGTGAGAAATACAACCACAACTACAGAATCCATGGCCCACTATTTGAATACTATTGAATATCAAAAGAGCCTATTTATATGTAGTTGGCAACCAATTTGCTTGTGGTCCTTGTGATGACCCTAATTCTGCAACACTGTATCTTAAATGATTGTTGCATTTCGTGAGGGCTAAAAATGTATATTTAACTTGCATATTGATACGTTTCCTCCATTTACATTTAAATCTATGATGCACTTCCGAGAAAAGAAGTCCAACCCAATTGTAAATCGGTCAGTGTAAAAAGCAGACTGCAGACTGCAGACCGGGCGTAAAATGCAGACTGAGGTTATAACTTAAGTGTTGAAAAAGCCCAAACCCATTAGAAATGCTAACAGTTAAGCCTAAATATTGTTGTACGGCCTAATTAGGCCTAAGGTTAACATTTCTAAGGGGTTTGGGCTTTTTCAACAGTTACGTTATAACCTCAGTCTGCATTTTACCCCTGGTCTGCAGTCTGCGTTTTACACTGACCGATTATAAATCTCTCATAAAGTCTTCAAATGTATGCATCCTCGCAGAAAACTGATTGTGAAGGTTTTAATATTTGTGTCAATGAAAAATAATGCCGAACCGACTATGCTTGACATGGAAAATATGCACATATTTATTGCCTATATAGCTGTACGCTAAGCAGTACAAAAGTATCAACACAACCTAAGTCTTATGTTACCTGCTAACTTGGAACGTGTATGTCCGAGAACTGCCGCAAGGATGATGATTACGATTAATAACAAAAGTAAAACTACTCCACATAATACGATCTTTGTCTTGCTTACAAACACGCCCGGAGAGTCTTGCACGATAAGGGCCTTTGAACCCATCTGATACTGGCAATCGACAAGCGAGCGATGCGAAAGCTGTCTGCTGCAGGTACGAAGTTACTCAGGAATTTAGTAATCCTGCCTGTGACTAGGTGGAAGACCGAAATGGAGAACAAAGGCGGTTACTCTCTCATGATGACGTAAGCAGCATTGTTTATCTTATTCTCGTGTACGCCGAACTGCCAGTTTTCACTGTCACACCATCATCAAAACCATTGAGCAAGTTAAGTGCAGAATCAAAGAGATAAAAAAAGATGAATATTCAAACAGTCTCACAAAGGTTCAGGTCTGTGCGATGTTTCGTGCGGGAGATATTCGAAGAAATGTTTTACTCAAATTTACAAGGCTTTGCATGGAGACGCCATGTTTGTGTCCCTCTCTGGGGCACAAATATGGCGACCGGAAGCTGACAAAAACATATGTCATCGAGTTTTGCTATAAAAAGCCAGTAGTCGTCTTCTGAGAGCTCATAAATATCTATGTGAGTACTTTTTCTCATACAAGGACTGTTCAGATTGCAAAATCTCAGCGGACAAGTCACTTTTTTAACTAACGAGATAGCATTCGCGACCGCAATTTTAACATCGTGTCACGCAAAAGCTTAGAAATTCAACCTTGCTTTATCACAAGACGATAAACCCCACCAAACTGAAAATTTGTGAAAAGACAAGTCTTCAGCTGTTCTAATAACTAACTAAACTAAAATCTGAAAAGGATTGATAATTCTTTATTTTTTAGTTTTGATGACGTCACATGAAAACCAAGGATTTGCTCAATTAAGAGGTCGTATGTCAACACATTAATCATCCGAAACCACTGGCCTCTGAAGCCGTCACCCTCGTCGCAACTGTTACTATGTTGAGATACTACATGAATAGAGATATTTTAAGAGATGCGGAGCGTATAAAAGGCTTACCTAAAACGAAACTTTGCCAGTACGATCAAGATGACTCTACGTAGAATTGAAGGAAAAAAGGCCATCGAGAAAAAGAATACCCGAGGAAACAAAAGTAAGTGTTTAGAGTTCTCAAGACCACTACTGATGTTACTCTGGAAGCATTTCCGGGCAGTTAATCGATAAAACTATAGGGTCTATGCAGGGTCGCATCGCTGAGATTAAACGAAGCAATGGCGAAAGACTCAAGAACTAAAGTAGCGCTTTTAAAGCTTTGTCGAGCACTTGAATGGTTTTACAATACATCAAAACGTTTAAGGCACGAACGTAAATCATGCTCTATTTTTCAGCGTGGAAAAATCCGAAGATAGATGAGGTAAACATCGCCAAAAAATATGCAGTTCTTAAAAATTCAACACGTTTATGCGTTCGGTATGCTTAGCGCAGGGATGCAAAGTGTTCTCATTTTATAGGCCTCCTGCTTTAAACGTAAACATAGCTTATGAAAATAATTACAGTCAACTTTCAGGTATTAGAGGTGTAAATTTCTTATTCGTCCAGCACCTTTTCTGAAATTTAATCACTTAATAAATAAATGAAGGAATAAACTGAATGAACAATTAAGCGCATAAAGTAACGATGTCCAAGAAATTCTTATGAGTATGTTTCACATCCTAGGGATTCAATATTTCCCACGTTGCAGTAATATTATATGTA
>NC_090874.1:69628758-69631258 GCF_036669935.1 Montipora foliosa
CAAATCCAGTCCATGTTTTACAAATCTAATCCAGTCCATGTTTTTTTTTTCTTAACAACTTTTATTTCAGTTTCATGACACAACATTTACAATGCAAAACATTACTTTCAATCATTACAATGCTTACTATACTTAAATTATTAACAATATTTACTGTACATGTACTTACAATACTAACATTACTTCCGATCACTACACTTACCAAACAAAAGGTATTAATTTACACCATACAAAACAATGGAAGACATTGACGGAAAACAATCTTATATGCAATCAACAATAATGTGTGTAAAGTTCTGCCATTTAGCAAAGAAAAGTTTTTGTTGGCCCAAGGTAAATGCAATGTATTTTTCTAGTTCTATCTTATACTGCACTAATCTTTTGAAGTCAACAAACAGGTGTGTAACAGTTTGGTATATTGCAGGGCAGAATGGACAGTGCCGAAAGGAGACGTTTTTCAGTTTATACAATTATGAGTTAGTAAATAAGATGTGGTGAATGATTTTGTATTGGAACATAATTAATTTTGTTTCTTTTGTAGCTTTAAAAGGTAAAAGGTAAATCTTAGAAAAATTGTCACACTGAAAGTTATAATATTCAAGCCTATTTTCCACAGTGGGACTGGGTAATTTTTTCCGGGTGAGAAGTTCTTGATATAAGGTCCAACTTTCAAATTTGGTCAACAACTCGAAGAGGTTCGAAACCGATTGTACTTCTGCCAACAGAGCGGTTGTGTCGTCTGCGTACTGAGTTAGCTTTACTTCTTGGTTAGCTTGAATCTTGATTCCCTTAATAATGGCAGAGTGTCTGATTGACTGAGCTAGAAGCTCAATAGCAGTCACAAATATTCATCCCTGAAAGAGGGCAACCCTGACGTACACCTCGTTGTAAGAAAAAATGTTTTGAGGCGTGGCCATTGTTAAGAACACAACTAGAAATGTTTTTATAGAATACTCCGACCCACTGACGTATTTGGGGACCGAAGTTGAAGTTTAAAAGGCACTTTTGAAAAAAAATCTCATTTGACAGAATCAAAAGCTTTTTCGAAGTCCAAAAATATGGCGATACCAGGAATTTGCATATTCTTAGTAAATTCCATTATATCGATTATTTGATGAATGCTTTCTCCAATGAACCTACCCTTAATGTATCCTGACTGGGAAGGGTGAATTATGTGTGGTAACACTTTTTTCCAGTCCATGTTTTACAATATGACTGATAAATGCACGGATGCATGAAAAACAGCTGGTATGCAAATTTATTATCACATTCTTCATCTTTAGCGCTTGTCAACCATATGCATTACATCGAGTATTGTTTACTTCAGGGAAATTGGGATTTAGATCTTTAATAAATCTGGATCTTCAGATTTCCAATCGAACACAAAATTGGCATCGCGACGGATTTGGTTAATTGAAATCCTTATCTGACATGGATTTCCAATTAGTGAATCAAGTGGAAATCCGAAGATCCAGATTTTAACATCTAAATGATTAAAATCCAAATTTCCCAATCCGGGTGATCTCGTGGCACAGAATTGGACCCCAATTAGACTATTTGTGTCGAAGAGAATCATGTGGCATATAATTTTAAAATTGCATGCACTGACATAATTAAATTCTTACCTTTTCGTTTTGCTCTTTCGACACCGTATAGAGCTCCTAGAATAATGACTAGGACCACCAAAATCAGCATGACAATGACAGCCATGAGGAAAGTCCGCTTGCTGACAAGTTGGTTCGATATAGCGCTTTTTCCTCGGAATAATGGACTCCCAGGTTCTGCCTCTTGCCGAAGCGGCATATGTTCCATTATGCCAGAAAGAAAACGAAAGATATGTCCAAACTTGCCAAATGGTCGACCTTCTTTCGATGCAAGGGGGTTTTAGTAACCTTTAAACTCAGTTAGTCAATGGTTGTGTTTTCATAGGCTGTTTTTGAGTCCGCCAAGTTCCCAAAACCAAAACAAGTTAGGAACTATTCGTCACTGCACAGGCTACCCATACAAACTGGGCGACAGAGAATGGAAAAACAAGAATCCGGAAACCGGAAACCGGAATCCTGAATCCAATTGTAAGAGCCAAAAATTAAAAAAAAAATGAACAAAAGAATGGAGGCTGGTCAAAATATTCTTTAAGTATATGTCATTGAAAAGAGCTACAATAAATAAATAAATAAATAAATAAATAAATAGAAGTCGATATTCATTTCAACTGTTGGTTCTAGAAAGCCTTGGGATTATTTCATTGGCATCGAGTTACAGATGATTGAGTAGTTTATTTCAACTTCACTTTAAAAGCATGGAAATGAGTTTGCTTATAACAAGACAGCTGTTTAAAAAATGCGAAATACCTCATTTTAAGTCTGGGAGAAAGTTTTAACTGTCTTTTTTCGTTTGTATGCAAAGTTTTTAAACCAAGTGATGTGATCCTTCCTTCTTTCAAAACATGCGAACGGAAGCGGTTACCAGTCACACGCGCCCCTCAGCGACTTGTTTTCAT
>NC_090874.1:69638758-69641258 GCF_036669935.1 Montipora foliosa
GAGTAAAAAAACTTTTGTTCTCCCGCATTTTAAAGCTAGAAACAAGCAAACAAATAAACAACAAATCAATTTATTTCTTTATCTCCAAAAAGAGTGCAGATGATTGTTATTTAATTCCAGTTGAGAATAAAAATTCGACTTTTATTCCTTAACAAAGGAAAAAACAATTAAACCATTTTTAAAAAATATGCACTTGAAATAACGTTTTAGTGTCCGAGAAAGGAATTTGTGAAGTAACTTATTCCACCAAGTTTAGAGCTATTACTGGTTTACTGTTTTGTCGTTCTCGTTCTCTTTCTCTCTTCTCCGTTTCCTCTTTTCTGCCATAGGCCGTCCAGGCATCGTGCAACCTTATAAGATTCAAAATTAAAAATCTTAAGACATGACTTATGCCAAAAATTGCATAAGGCAGAGCAAAACACAGCTCTAAAGACATTAAAAATAGACACTTAGCTTTAAGTTTATAGCCCTCCAATGCTTGACTTGAATAACTACTTAGCCACTAGTGTGTCCTTTCCACAGCTTTATTATGTCAAACCTGGATTGAAAAGGCGAAAAATGCAGGAAAAAATATTTTCCAAACATCTACCTGAACACAAATAGCGTCGACTACCAAGAGCTCTTGTTTATGTAGTATGGCCGTGTAGCTGCGTCGAGCTACACGTAGTTTCTAAAGAAACTGTGGCGCTGCGTCGGTGGGGAAGTAGTATACAAAAATTTTGGTTTTATCAACGGAGTTGATAATGTAAATTGGCCACCGTACAGAGATTCTAAAAGCTGACGTTTCGAGCGTTAGCCCTTCGTCAGAGCGAAACGTACACCGACAGAGCGTACAGAGCGAAACGTACACCGACAGGAAAATTGTCCACGGTTGCTTGCTTCAAAACTCTGAAAAAATAACCTCGTTTACGCTCAGGTGTCTGAACGGGCCTGAGCCTGAAATCCAATAAAAACCAGTACCTGGTCAGCGGTTAACTGTTGAGGTCTAACCTGAGCCCGCAATATGGTCACTTGATACAAACAGTGTTTGCAAAAAATGATCTCGTACCCCCAACTCCTATACTACTCTTGATACTGGTCAGCGGATACCTTTTTCTGACAGGTGTAAATTGACCATAACATGGATACCCAATATCATAGATGTACTGTGTAAACAAACTAGCTTAAGTGTCAGCTGCAGTAGAGCTCGATGAGTTCTAAACTTGAGACCGTGATATGGTCACGTGATACTGGTCACATTGGCATACATAGAGGGGTGGACGTACGGTGGTACGGTCGTAAACGGTGACCAAAAGCAAACTTTCAGATGGGTTACCATGTATTCTTAACTATGGTGCTCGGCGCGCGCGCGGGTGTACAGGCGCATAGATGGGCATGTTTGGTTATGCACTGGATACTACAGGGGTGTGCATGGGTATATTATGGGTATGCATGGGTCTATATGGGTATACAAGGGTATACAGGTTTGTATGAATATTTGTTTAAATAAACAAAAAATAAATATGCTACAATAAGGGATATATGAAATACGGACGGAATTTCAAGATGGCGGCCAATTCGTGAACAGCATCGAACAGTAACAATCGGAGAGCTGGAAAGTTCGAAATACGTAAAGGTAATGTGCATCTAAATACCTCACCACGTTGATCAAGTATTTAATTTGACCAATGAATGATTTTTAGGGGTACTCTATTTAGGTACTCCATAGGGTTCTCCATGGACTAGGGATTAGCATTTTGTGCACTTCCCCTTGACTTTTGCTTGGTGACCTATTGATTTTATTTGGAAACCTTACGTGATGTTCACCAATGCGTTATCCGTTGTCATCACGGGGAGCAGAGGAGTCCTATTTGACCGTTTCTCCAGTTAATTTCACCGTACAATTGCAGCGCGAATTGATCTTATTGATTTGAATCACCGTACGTGATCAAACTACACCCGAATGATCGTGTTACGGTTGAAATGCTATCCGCGAGAAGCTTTCCGTACGAGGCACGAAGTGCCGAGAGTAGAAAAAGAGACAAGGGATGAAACTGACCACCACGTGAGTAGTTCAACGAGGACCGGAGGATACCGGTGACGGAAATGCGTCATCAGTGATAAGAAGATACATAGGAAGTGAAATTAACTGTTACTAATTTAGCTGATCGTCAGGTTTGCACCAAGACACGGAAAGTTCGCGTCGAGAAAAACGTCATCAGCACCAGGATAATAGACCAACCTTTTAACCTTTCACGAAATGTGGAACGGATCATGAAACATGCTGTAATTGTTTAATTGCATTTTATAGACGCAAAAGAACCAGGTGAAAATAATCGGCAACTGGTGTTTTCGGCTCCTTTAAACATTTTACTAGTTTGTTAAAAGCCTATGAAGTACCAGAGGATAGCCATTTAGCTAGGAAAGAATGAATTTGTGTTTGATTCTCATCGCTGCAAAGGAATTCTTCACTGTTCAACCAAAATACCAAAAACATGTGGTTATTTCTCAACTTTGTAAA
>NC_090874.1:69651258-69653758 GCF_036669935.1 Montipora foliosa
GGGTCATCGCCATCAAAGACGCTAAATGCAACCGAATTTACAAAAATATGTCCTGTCATTTTGTTTTGCTTGTTGCCCGCGCTTGACAAGAATGGTGGGGGACATCCATGCAGCCACGCGGACGACCTTTTCAATGTGTTTGTAAGCAATTATAGCGAAGGCGAACAAGGGATCACATCCGAAGCTTTGGACAATATTCTAGGGGAGATAAACAAGTCGATCGGCCTTTTTTTCACCAAGAAGAAGGTACGTGTACATGTATTTTGCAACAATCTCTTATTCTGATATAACCTGCCATCAGGCCCAATCGCTCTTTTGTTCGCCATATATCGCAGCTTTCCTACCCTGCAGAAATCGTTCAGCACGCTAAGTAAAACCAGTCTCATCTCAAATTAGTGTAAGTGCGAATTGTTACCTGTCTATTAGGTGCTGTGTTCACTGCTCGTGTAGTGGAATCATAAAACGCTTTGTTATACCTCCTAACTCAAATACGTTTTCCGATTGGAAGAGAACGTGTCACCTGTCATGGGTCAAAACTCACTAACTCTCTACGGCGAACAAAACTCCCTAGGGAAACAACGACTTGAACTTTCGACTCCCACGTTATCAGGTCGTGCACCTTTGAAACAGCGGCAAATTGGTATGCCAGCCGAGTCAAGCAAATAATTTTTACGCAGTCATGGCAGCTAAACAGTTTCAAACAAGAACTGAAGAAGAAATTTTAAACGAAGTTTAACCTTTGTGATTTGAATTAACATTTAATGCTTTGTGACTTATGATATATGCAAATTACTGGGATTTGCAAAATATTGCCATAAAGTCGTAAGCTGACATCCGTGTATTGTTCTCTACTCTGGACTCTCAACGTTCCCGTCAACAGGTTCTCAAGAGAACACTCGGAAAAGCACCTGAATAACTGAAATCTATGCTTCAACTGAATTCTGATATCCACTCCAGAAATACACGTTTGAGTAAACTAAACCTACGCTGCCCCATATGCAAAAACTCCACTGAAGAGGGTGAACGTTAACAGTCAGATCAAACAAAGACTGGAATAACTTAGAGAAAGCGCTCAAAACTCTAAGGACAAAAAAAGTTTCAAAACGAGACTAACAAACACTCTTTTAGTAATTACAATGATCAATGATCGCTTTACTATAAATTTTAAATTGTTTTTTGTTTGTAAAACAGTAAATGGTATTATATATATATGCAGACAGTACGGCTTTGTTCTTCTGGGCCTCACTAGTGCATTGCTGATGTCTAGGATGGAGATTAAGCTTAAAAACCACCCCAAATGTTTCACACATTTGATACATCTAAGCCATGCCAAAGTGCTCAGACTAGCGAGATAGTGAGCATGCAAAATTGCTAGAGGCAATGACTCATCCTAGTAGAGTTCTCAATTTGGACATGAAAGCAAAAGCTTTGCAATGCCCAAGAGAAGAAACTACAGCAAAGAAGCAGCTAGAAAAAAATACAAGCTTACCGGCACGGTAAACAGCTGGATGAACCCAGATAGAATTAAACTTAACCTGAGAAAAGCGATGCATATCGAATTGAATCCTACGTTTAGCATCAGCAGTGATAAACTTAACAATGGCTCTAGAGTCCTCTCTACCCTTGTGAAAAGTAGCATTATTGCGAAATTTCCGAATACCGCACAAAATCGACTTAAAATGAAATACAAAAGCAGACGCAACCGCTTCCTTTCGGGCACCGGGAATTAGTAAAAGAAAACAAAAGGGGCAATTAGGAACGAAGGGGGTTGACAACACGGCAGACAGCAAAGGGACAAAGCGACACCAGACCAATTTAACTCTACGACAACCCAAGAAGCAACGATCAATCGTCTCTAGAGGCGAGCATGAAGCACAGCGGGACGAACGACTATAACCCTAGATACAAGGAGAATGCAGCACCTTAACAGCGCGAAGGGTAATCAACCATGCGAGATCATTCTCTTAATTCTCAGTAAAAGAATCACGAACCATACTCCAATGCCGAGAAAGAGAAAAAAGAGAAAGAACGAAGCAGGAACAGAGGGCAGGGAGAATCGGGGTGGTGCACAAATCCGCTAAAAAACCCTTGTAAAAGACCCGGGATGTATAAGTAATCCCAGAAGGCAGATCAATAGCCCAAAAGAAAGAAAGGATATGCGCATAAAAGGCAGTGGGTTGGGCAGCGGGCAACCGGAAGAGAACATTTCGTGTGCCAGGGCAGTACACGTACACTCTGCTCAAGTAACCGTCTAGTATTAGAAAAACCAATAATCAACATGGTTTCTTATGGTCAACGAGCTTTCAGCTACGCCGGACCGGAACTCTGGAACATCTTACCAGAACATATAAAAAACTCTAAATCAGTAAATGACTTTAAAAAAAAAATTAAAAACCTACTTTTTTCAATTAGCATTTAAATAAGTATTTATATGAACATCTATCAGTCCATATGATTAGAGCAGTATAGGTAGTATATTTTTACTGATATACATATTTTT
>NC_090874.1:69676258-69678758 GCF_036669935.1 Montipora foliosa
TTTCGGTTTCGAAGAATTTATTTGAGAAGTCTGTAACTGGAGTTGTGTCGTGTCTCTCAACATTTGTATTAGCGATGTCCAGTAATTTCTTGGAAATAATCTCAGACTTGGAGCCTTGCACGTTGATCCCCTTGATCTGTGTCGTACCAGTGGGTCTTAGGACCTGTGCGCTCAAACTCGCGGATGGAATCGTCAGTCTTGTCAAGTTCGTTGGTCATCTCGCCCAAGATGACCCTGGTTTCGATCTTGGGTTGACCCGGTTTCCAACTATAGATGATGGTGTCGGTTTCCATGTACAAAACCTGCTCCCTAAGCTGTTCCAAGTAGCTGTGCAGCTTGAGACGGGCCCAACATTTCGTAAACGCAGCGATGAAGATGTTAGTCATCTCTTTGCCTGGAATGTCATCCAGTTGATGTTTGCACAGCACCTCGACGGTGTCCTGATTGATGAGTCAGACATCCCTCACGTCCAGGTTGGGATTTTGGAGCAGGTTGTACAGTAGTACATGGCTTTTGGTGACCGAGACCGTCTTGATCTTGTCGTGCTGTTATCCATACTTCCCCCGAAAAGAATTGAGAGAAAGCTTGGCCAGGGCTTCTCGCCCGGGGTTCTGGCTATGTGAGCAGGGTCAAAGGGCCGGGTGTAGCGTCGATTGAACTCAGCTACGTGTTGGTCACGGGCTATTTGACAAACGGGATGAGTGGGGTAACTGACCAGTCCCTCGGGCCATCCGGTCGCTTCCGTTTTGTGTTTGAGCCACGTGTCCACATACTCTTTGAAGAGACTTGCGCTCGAAATGCCAGACCTCGTGGATCTTGAAGATCCGGTACCCACAATCCACGGTTTTTTCAAGCTCCGGGGTACACCAGGTACTGGTCATCTGATGCTGTGCCTGAGTGTGCTGCGGGACCGTTCAATGAAGGGTTTCTGAGACACTGTTTCTGCAAAAGCAGTACAGAGAAGGAACAACAGCTTGTGGTGAATTTGATGCGGCAGCAGGGGCAGGAACAAATCCTCGAAGGCAAGATGATGACTTTGGCCAGTCCAAAGTACCGGGAGAGATCAGTTCCCTCCACCTGAGTGAAATAGGAAGGATGAACCAAATAGAGGCTGCACAC
Source organism: Montipora foliosa (assembly GCF_036669935.1). Lineage (NCBI taxonomy): Eukaryota > Metazoa > Cnidaria > Anthozoa > Scleractinia > Acroporidae > Montipora > Montipora foliosa. The sequence goes on from NC_090874.1 coordinate 69,677,378, forward strand.
GTCGATGTACCGGATCTGTCCACCTTCGAGAAGCACCTGGTGATAATGAGCGATGGTCTCAGTCAGTCCTTGAAGAACGCCTGGAGGGGGTTGAGGGGTTCCACAAACTCCAAGTCAAACAGGAACGCCTGTAGATCCTCGCGTTTCTTCGCCATGCGATCGCAATGGCACTCCCAACACTCGATGACGTTCTTACCCTGCGCCCCTAACGCCGCTGTCGTCTCACGTGTCGCCTCGTAGACTTCCCGATGAGTATGGTCTAGATGCGCTCGATTGGTCTCGTGAAAGACTTTCTCATAGCAGCGTGGATACCCACGGTAGTAGCAGCCATGGAAATGAAACACCGTGTTGGTTTCCTCGTCCTATCCATTGACGTAGACTGGATGAAGTGGGGTCTAAAGGCAGCGTTTACCCCCGTTGCGAGCATGGCAGATCTGCGGGTCGCCTTCACCATCGGTCATCAGATGGTCGCACAAATGCAGCCATTTCAACGCCTTCTTGGTTTTTTGAGGCGCAGGCCATCCCAACCCGACGGCGGTTCCAAAATGGTAGTATCGGGACGCAAACACTTGGTGCGTGTTACGAAAAATAGCATTGCGTGACTAGCGTGACTGTCTAGAAGCTTCACGAGAGTTCGTAGTTTGTTTATTTTTAGGTTCGTGCGTAAGCGTTTCTAAATCGGTGTGTTTTGTAATCTTTCTATAATTAGATTCATTACTATTTTAGAAAGTTTTAGAAGTTTATTGTCAGAGTATATAAGTAGACGAGTCCAAGCGGAGTGTTTTTCTAACTAGTTTTTCACAAGCGAAGAGAGTTGGCGTTAGCCGTGTCAAGTGTGACAGAAGCAGTGTTCATTCAAGTTGGCGGAGGCCGTGTAAGTTTGTCAAGTACGAGTTATTTAGAGTTTACTTCGTGGAAACTACGTTCATTTTTGGAACAAATCTTCTTGTTGTTGTTCCGACAACCCTGCGTTCAGTTTAGTCTGCAAACTACCTTTCCTCAAAACATTCGAACTCGTAACAGTGCGCAAGGACTGCATGCTGGCCGCCGTGATGGTCAACCAATATACCATGGTATCAAACCTCGCTTCCTTTTCAAAATTGGTCCGAAAGGCTCGACACCTAGCACCCAGCAACCGCACATCCGACTCACAGTACTTCAAAAGTTCTTCCTTGAAGTTAAACACATAGTTTTGAGCCCAAAGGTTCGCATGCCAACAGAGGAACTTAGCTCATTCCTTTTCATCCGTCCGATCGGGATCAAAGTAATGTTTACCAGGATGTTCACGGGCCTAGTCTTGATGTTCTCGACGGTTGAAAAAGTGGGGAAAGTAGCCTTTGGCGCACTTGCACAGAGACTGTCCTTGAAGGTGATATTCCCA
>NC_090874.1:69683758-69701258 GCF_036669935.1 Montipora foliosa
AAAGACGTGCTGGGTCGAAGGAATAGCTTTTCTCACTACGTCAGCCGCTTTCTTGGTGGCTCTGCAGCAGGCATCACTCCACCACATTGGGTTCTTTTACGTCCTCTTCGTTTAGGTATGATGATGATGATGAATGAATTCTTGATATTCATCCTCATCTATTTTATGGGTTTCCTGATCCGTGACGACGTGCGTCTTATGGTGGGTGTGCCTCCATCTTCGTAAACGGACGTCGCCGTATTGGTATGGTGGATGCGACGTCTGTCTGTGCGTAGACCTGCGTCGTGAGCTAGCATCTCTATTTGACGTCGTAATCCGTCGTGACTAATTCGCCATCTTTCCCGTCGACTGCCTCCACTTAATTCACTGGGCGGTCCACGTCTGGAAGAACCACCATTGCTGCTGCCGGGAGAACCGCCACCACCGCCGCGTCCCTGACGACCACGCCTGCTGCCTCCACTGCTAGGAAGCACGGGTCGAAGGACCACTGGCTGCCTAATCTTGTAAATCTTGATCGGAAATACTGTAATCGCGTTGAACGTGAACCCGTTGGCTTGGGAAAATTCTTCAGTGCAACAATGAATGCATCATCAGTTAGTCTCCAGAAAATACTCGAGCATATCACCCCTGCGTAGCCCCAGGCCTGCCGGTGGCGTGCAAGGGGTCATGTCTCAAATGGACCTCATGCCGGCTGGGATCTGTTCGGCCATGGTAAACTGTTCACTTAGGTCTAGAGCCCGTTCTCTGCGTTGTTGACGTTCCTGTTGATACTTAAGAGTTTAGGGTTAGGGTTAGGGATTGCTTTCCCACTGGACTTGGTGGTAAGGTGATCCGGCATGCGACGAGGATGAGGTACTCACAGGTGCTCAAACACTTCCAAAGGACCTGCCCGCTGCGTTAGGTAACTGAACAACCGGAATCGATCGTCTGAGGCTGGATGAAGATCCATCATTATATACCCGTAGGGTCGTTGCATGCACTTGTCAAAGAGATGCAGGACTTGTCGCCATCGAAAGGCTTCCAGATGGGGATGCACGATCAAAGTGACTTTATTTTGCTGTAGAACGGTTTGGTGTACGTCTTGAAGACCGTGGTCTGATTGTACTGCCATCCGTCCATGGTGCAAATGCCATCGTCGGCTCCAGTGGATGCCAACTGTTCTGTCACATCTAAATAACTCACCCAACCTTGAGGTGCTAGCAAGGTTTCCCCTTCGTCTCGGTTGTAGTTCAGTATCGTTTCCAAAAAGGCCATGTAGGTATACATGTCGGTCTTTTCGCTTATCAAGGTCCCATTGAACCGGAACTTCATCTGCTTGAAGAGGCTGTGACCCAGATAAACTTGGTGTTGGTAGCATGTGAAGCACTGTTTGCATCGGCCACAATACCGTTGGTCGAGTTCGAGTTCAAACCCAGGTCTATTTCCAATTAGTATGACCCAACTAGTGGACTAATGCAAATGCTGCATTTTTATTGGCTACGCTACTAGAGGACTATTAGTAATAGTCCTCAAGTAGCGAAGAGCGTGACGCCATTTCTTTCGTTTTATTCCCAAATAAATATATTTTCAACTTGCATTTGCTAACTTTATTATTGTCTTTTCCTTCCGATTAGTTGGGTGATACTAGAACAATTAGACCCTTCGCCCTCAAGCGCCACGGGTCAATAGCCCATTCGGCTTCGCCTCATGAGCTATTGACCCGTAGCCCGGAGGGGCTACGGGTCTAATTGTTTAATAACTTTGGTTCAAATCGACAAAATCGTCCAGGACCCCAACCGAAACGATATGGGCGTGATGCCCGTACTGGACTGACTGTATGAGACGTCTCGATAACCTTTCACGGTCACGTCGGCCGACGGAGCTGTAAATACGTTCAAACTCATCGCCTCCTTCTTTGTCTTTTGGGTTGTAATCGTCGTACTAAGGATTGTACCAAGGTGTACTCGGGAGGTCGTAGCACCGCTCTGCTCAACCAACCACCGTACTGACGGGGATGGTCCGTTAGTTTTATACTGGTGGTCGTCCAATATCGGCTCCATGCACGATGTCAAAGCGGACGCGATTGAGCCACGAACGCTCTCATTTTCGTCCAAAGATATCTGACACACGACGTTTGGCTTTTTTATAGCCATACTGTCCTCTGGCTTTCATAACGGCTTTCAGGATATCACCGGCTTTTCGTTTAAGAACCGTCTCAAGGTTTGTCCAATGACCTGCCCTGTAGCCCCCAGAGACAGTCCACTTGACGTGGCACTGAGAACCGATTGTAAGGATTCCAGCACGATGGGTGCTGCGATCTTGATCAGTTCCTCCATGAACCCATTCCCGTCCTGACCACGAAGGGCGGGAAACATACTGCGTCAGACTGCCACCTCTCATGATGTGTCCTTTCTACCCTTAGGGTGTGCTGGTTTTTATACGTTCCCGTCACCTTGTCGTCGAAACTGAAAGGTGACGATGGTTTTGCCTTTTCCAAAGTAAGGCCAGGCTTCCATTACTTTCGGCCAAACTGACTTCGATCACGTCCAAGTAAGGGCGACGCAAGGGTAACCATTGAATGTGCCCACCACGTCCGAATACACAAGCAATGTATGTGACATCGAGGTGACGGCATCTTGAAGCCCTGATTGAGATTCGTAAACTTCCAGTCCACGACCTGACTTACATGTTATAACGACTGGGGAAAGGCTAGGAATCGCTCGCTGCAAACGGATATCATCTTCTTAGATCTCCCTAAGGCTTTTGACAGTGTGCCACATGAGCGTTTGTTGCTGAAACTACAGCGGCATGGGATAGATGGCTCTCTACTACTGTGGATTAGAAATTTCTTGACGAATAGAAGGCAGCGTGTCGTGGTAAGGGGCAATTGTTCAGACTGGTCACCCGTGATTTCAGGCGTGCCCCAAGGAACAATACTCGGCCCAATCTTATTTATTATCTATATAAATGATATTTCGGCAAACATAACATCAACAGTCAAAAAATCTACGCTGATGACACCAAAATCTACCACACGATCAATGAGCCTGATAAGGATATACTAGCCGTACAGCTTGACCTGAATAAATTAAGCTAACAAGTGGCAGCTGCTTTTTAATCCCGCAAAATGTGAAGTCATGCGTGTAACGCACAGTAGAGACAGATCTCAGCCAAGTTACAGCCTAGGTACACAGGTACACAACTAAAATCTGTTGAAAGTGCCAAGGACCTAGGGGTCACACTAAACTACGATCTATCTTGGGGTAAACACGTTCCTACATAGTAAAAAAGGCGGCGAACTAAGTGTTAGGTATAATTAGGCGATCACTTGGAAACGATAAACGGTACGCGTTTTCTTGCCTCTTTAAGTCGTTGGTAAGACGTTCTTGGTAAAAGTCCAAAGAAGAGCATTACAGTTGGCGTCAAAGCAAAAGCGCGGAGAAATGAGCTATGAAGACCACTGCCGCTTACTGAAGTGGCGGAGAAACGTAGAGAGTTCTTATATCTAGTCCAGTGCTGCAAGATATTTTTGGGAATAGATAGCCTTTCTTTTTCGGACTTTTTTGAACTTACTAAATGTAATCGAACTAGAGCAAATCATGATTATAAGCTCCATGTAAAAGTTGCCATCGTTAATTGCTACAAATATTCTTTCTTTGTACGGTCTTTAACATGTGGAATAACTTGCCTAAAGATGTTGTACACGCAGGATCGCTGACTTTATTTTGCAACAGATTAAGGATTTATATGAATATTGATTAATACGATTGTAAACAGTTTTAATTACCTGTATATAACGTTTTAGATTCTAGATTTAACCTTTTCATCTTTTATTTTGGGGAGTCTTTTATACAGGGTTGACCTCTAGATATCCCCTTTCGAGAGATAATTTGTAACTTTAATTTTTTTTATCTCTTGAATAAAGTATTGTATCATTGTATCAAAACGACTCCTGCCCCGGGGTACATGACCCTTAAAGGTCCCCCTGTAAATTCGGTCGTTTCCACCTTGGTCATTCTCTTGGCGGTTATATGCCAGTTCGTGATCCATCCTGTGCGAAAAGCTGTGGATTCTTGGACTTCATATCCTCACGCAACGATTTAATGTCCGCCAAAACTTTTCTCTCCGTCACAGCATCCTCTTCTTCCCAACGAAAGTCTGGCCATTTTGCGTCCTCGACTATCCCACCACTAATGCCTTCGAGTCTCGTAGTGATCTGCTATTCTACCTCGGCAATGAGGGCTTTCATGAACCCGACCTTGTCCACCGATGGCTGTTTGATTTTCGACGAGAACGTCACGACCGTTTTCGTTTCCAGCGTGTGGGTATTCCCTGGTGTATGCTTAACATTATACTTAACTCTTGCCAGTGTGTCATTGGTTGGATCGAACAGTTCATTCAGTTCCAGATTTCCCGGTAGGGCACGGAGACAGACACCAGACCGACTTCTCAGTTGCCATCAAATTAGACGGGATGCGGTAAACAGACTTTGAAAGCACTGCTGGTATTCTTGGGAAACTCCAGCGACACGTCACTGAGTAAAACCACCGGTTCCATGAAGCGACAAAAATGCAATCGGACGGGAAGCACTTTACCTGTAGGAAACAACACCCGACTTCGGTCCACTTCGGTCCACTTCGGTCACACGAACTTGTACGATCTCGACCCTGGATCCTCAGAGACAATGATACTCGATATGTCGAGGTTCCCACCACATCCCCTCGTTTTTATAGGCGACGATCTCGAGCAGTTCGTCATAGGTCTGATCCACCCACTGACTTTCGATCAGGTTCACGTACAGGTCGCTTGACGAAAGTGGTCGGAAATTCTTTGTATACGGCTCCATCGTAAAATTATTCTTTCGTTAAGTCCACTCTGGGTCCTTTCTTGTCTTGCGGTTCTAGCAATAGAGTAGGACCTGATTAGACGTGAGCCACCTCATTAAACGACGTCGTATAGTATGTCAACCAACCCATATTCCGGGCCATTTCCGCGGTAAATCCAAAATACATACATTTGACCGATTCAGTCAAGATGTCAGTATTGTTCATCACTAAGTTGTCCCTGTCCCATCGGATCGTGACGGCTGTCTTTCTCCTCATGGTCTTTGATCCTACCGTCACGTTCTTGTACAACGTCTTCCTCACTGGCAACGTGTCCAGGATCTGTTGTTCCAACGTATGAATGATCTTCTTCACCAATTCCACACCAGTCGACAAAGTTGTCAGGTCTTTGGCTCGGACAGTACCATTCCTTCTCCGACTCCGAGATCCATGGACGTCGTGGTACTCAAACGAGTACATGCAAAAGTACCCATTAGCATTCTTATTTCGGAATGAACTGGTAACAGAATGCACGAGGATGTCTTTGGGGTTCTCTGAAGCCGTTGGCGTATGAAGCAGGAACACGCCCTGTCCCGTCCCATTCCTTAAGTTTATACATAACCACGGGTCTGGGTAACACACGTTCGATGAAATAGACCTCTTCCGTCCATTCTCGTAGATACCCTTTCTTGAAAGGTCTATGTTTCTTGCTGACTCTGGTTGTATCCATTCAACACTTGGGGTAAGACACCGTGATACGTTGGGGATATTTCGAGCGATAAAATACCGATACATACGTTTTTTCAAAGTATGATTGAACCATTCCACCACCGCGGCTTTGACATCTCCATGTGTCGAAAAGTGATGGCTACCTTCTCGTTCCAACATCGGATGAAACGTCGCATTGTAACAATCTTTGCCCAGATCAGTCTGTAAACGTTGGGCTTTTTATCCTTGTCGTAAAATCGTCTCAAAGGCTCGAGTCACGGCCGTGCACGTCTTGTTATTCACTGGGACGGTCCATACGTATTTGGACGACACGTCGATGACCATCAAGACATAGCAATTCCCTCCATTCCATCGTTTCAGAGGTTGCATCTCACCAGATCGGGTTGCCATCGCTCATCCTTGTGAAACACCAAGACCGGGAGCGTCTCGAACCGTTGTTGAAAGGACGATGCAATGTGTAAGCCAATTTCCCCTTGACCCTGGGCGTACTGGGCCACGCCACTCAAGGCACCCGGTGTCGGCCGTGTACACACTCACGACGGGGCTGGTGGCATCGCAGCGGCGCTTGCGTTTCGACATGTTTTGGTGACGAGCCAATGTCTCATCCGCACCAGAATGGTCGGGACTTCCTGCGGATGACTCTTTTCAAGGGTTTGCCATGCGACGTAAGCGCGTTCGGGGTCGAGGGTCGTCGTCAGGGTAGACGGGTAGACGACAAAATGGCTCCACTTATAGTCAAACCCTCCTTTCATGGCTTCGAATTCGGCCATGTTCTTGGGTGGGAAATCCGTCCCTTACCCTAACTCTAACCCAGACCATCCCCATTACACTTGGACTGTTACTCTTGTGTTTTTGTCAATTAAAAGATAATGAGATTCAGGTCGATAAGGTGTAAATGAAAGCTGGAAACTTAAAATATGTGTTATTTCGAGAATGTTGTGGGCTGAGCTCAGACGACTTCTGTTGGAAGCGGCCATCACCCATTTGACCCAAATCCCTTATCCCGAAGTCGGACGACGAGTTCGTTGGAGTTTGATCACCTGGCTATGTCGGGAATTGATAAAGATGCTAGGTGGATTGGATAAATGGATCGTCACACCTTCCACTCCAACTGGTCTCAGTCACGCAGCTTCTTCTTGTGGCTCAGCATTCTCCGCTTTCTCGCATCTGTTTCTAGCTCCGACTTCAACTTTTCCTGAGGCAGACTAGGCACAGGTATCACCACCATTTTGTTCTCGTGTTCCACCAGCCAGGCTTTTTTTCGGGCTTGATGAGGGTCCACTTCCTCCCCTTCGTTCACCCAACCTCGTTTTCTGGACTCTTCCAGTCGGTGTGTAAAGGTCTGTTCCGAACACGGGCTGTCCAACCTGTGGAAGAACCGACAGGATTTGTCCTTTCTTAATGTTGTGATGGAATTGGTGTAGGACCCCGGTCATCCACACGTAGGCTCTGTCATGACCCATCACCCAGAACGGACAGGTGTTGTCAAAATCTCGGCAGTACACGTTGGTCTTGGAGGGTCACTCGCGCAAAGGCGTGTCGTGAAACGGATACAAGACAGGTTGGTACTCTGGGTCTGGGGATGGTGGCAGTGGTGGTATGGTAGGGGCAGTCACCACGGCAAGCCATGCAGGAATCCTGTCCACCACTGGCTCTATGGGTACGATCAAGGGTACCAAGACCTCCCCAGGTTCCAGGTGCCCAGGTGCTGCTGGCCTCAGCTTCACCTCTGGTGTTGGCAACGGTTCTGTTCTCATCATCTCCTCGTACGAGGGCAAGTCATCCAAGCATGGTACGGACACCAGCAACGCGTCCAACTCTTGAGTGGCTGCATTCAGTTCGGCCTCTTCTTCTTTCTTTTTCTTGTCTCTGTTCCATGGCTTTCTGGCGGGCTTCCTAGTAAGTTTTGGTGAGCAGACCGCGTCGTCATCCTTTTTGTTTCTCTAACTCGCACGAGAACGTTTGGTAGGGGGTTTCTCTTCTTTGTTCTTTTCAGGACACGCGTATCTTGCGGGCGAATAGTCTCCGTACTCCCAAGACGTATTCATCATCATCTTCTTCGTTTTCTTCTCAGGATTTGACTCACGATCCAAAAGGTTGTGCACTTGATCTTGTATAAAAAGAGGCGTCCTTACCCAAACCATCAAACCAAGAGTTTGGAGACGTGACAAGGACATGCCTCTTAGATAAATTGTGTTTGGTGATCGACCTGAAAGGATTTGCTACGGGGCGTCAATTTTTTTCATGTGATTGGATGGGAAAAGATGTAGGTGCCCTTCATTACAAACCTTCGGTACTGTGGCCTGATCTCTCGACCAAAGATCGACGTACCGCCACTTATTGCACCCAGCACGTCCAAGGGCTCCAGTATTATTCACATGGTTCGTACCATGTCGCCAGCAAGTTATCTGTGGATGTCCGACACCGAGCAACACAAGATCCCTTGTTGTCCATTGCTGGCTTTCAAAGGGAGGATGATCAAACGACGATGGCTCACCAGCTGGGGGATTCCCAACATCAATTCAGAACCTTTGGGTGGCTCGAAATTTGACGATCTGTCACGCCTCAGCGCCGTGGGTTCCTGTGGTCATTACCGAGCTCCCTTACGTCATCATTGTCCCAAGGTCGTTTCGCGCAATGGATGCGTGGCCAGAGTGGGACTGGATCGCGATACCTTCTACATCAACCACGAGCGGACCCGACAATTCCTACAAGCCCCGATGCCCGTGGCTACCAAGCCAAACCACCGACACTCCCGTATCGCTTTCTTTTTTTTCGACTAAATAATTTCTTTTATTTTAACATTTATGATGTCGTCTCTTTCTTTGTTATTTTCAAATATTTTGTTATTTACACATGCTCTTCGGAACGTCCATTTACAAGTATGTCCAAAAACCTCGAACGTCGTGAAACCTCCAACATCTTGGGCATCGGCGCGCATCCGGCCAGTAGTGATGGTCTGTTACCTGCGCGGTGTAATTCTTCGTATCTTACCGTCGGTAAGAAGAACGACACCGGGAGAAACTTAACGAAAGAAACCGTCATAGCTATCACGCTCATCGCCAGCAAATCAACGAGAAGAGATGACATCGATGCTGGCAAAACCTTGACTGACACCCTGGCTGTGCATGAAGAGCATCGGGATCTGTTGGTGCAAGCTCAGAGACGTCGGAAATGATCCCCTCCCCAGCCCTTGACGTTGACAGGAACTTTGTCCGTGCACGAGGACGACCAAGATCTCTTAGCCCAAGCACGGAGGCGACGAGTCCAGCACATCGAGAGAAAGTGAGGCCAGGGGGATCTGGAACGTGAACAATTGTATCGCAAACAGATGCGGGGACAAAAGCGTCGGTATTACCAACGACATCGAGAACGAGTTCGTGAAATGTGTACGTCGGTATTGGACCACCCATCGCCAACAACTCTGTGAATTTCAGCGACAGTATTAGCAGGCTCATCGCGAGCAAATTTGTCAGAGGCAGAGGGTGTACCGAGCCCAGTATCGCGAACAAGTCCGCGAGAGGTAACGACGCTATCGGAAGACCCACCGAGAACCATTAAAGCAACGCCATCGCCTGGAGATCAACCGACGGTATTACTGCACCCATTGCCATCGAATCCTTGAAAGGAGGAGGGTATGTCGAGCCAGCCATCGCAAACAAATGAATGAAAGACGATACCGGCGAAGCAATTCCGCCAGAGGGAAGAGCAGCAGCAGAGCATCGAGGAGCAACTTTGTGCCCCCTACGATCTTCTCTAACCCACAGGCACGTTGGCAGTGATGGCGTGTGATCGGCACAAAGACATCACTGTTCGTGCTTACTTCATAGTACGGCGACCGACACTACCCGTGGCTCGTAAGTAAGTATGTGCTCCGACCTCCCACACATTCCTATTTGAGAAAGGGTTTGGATCATTTGACTTTATTCGTTCCTCTTGCCTTACCGTCGTCGTCGGGATTACACCTGTCGCAGACGGCCGCTCCATTGGACAATCTCTCGCTTCGCGCCTATCCAACTGCGTCGTCGATGCCTTCCAATGTGGTGGTGGAACCTCCCGAACCCGTCCGACGTTCTGAACGCTTGGTGGCACGTTGGACACTTGATTCGCCTGTTGGATAACTTGCATCAAGATTATTTTTGGTGGCCGGACTGGTTTCGGCCATCGAAGAGCGTTTTAGTTCGTGTCATGTTTGTGCGGCGATGGGGAAGTCTTCCCCTGGGGCACCCTTAAGCTGAGTACCACTGAGCCTAAAAGCCTTTTCCACCTCGCTACTTTTCAAAGACATTTGTTATTCAAAGGTTTGTTTTACGATAACGTTGATGGTGTGGCTATGGGATCCCCACTTGCTCCTGCCTTAGCCAATCTTTTTTGAGCCACAAGGGAAATATTTGGTTGGAGAACTACAAGGCGTCCAAAATTTTTTTTATCGACGATACGTTGATGGCACGTTTTGTGTATTTGAGAAGGAACAAGATACACTTTTATTATTTGATTTCATTAACACGATGCACCCTAACATACTCTTAACAGAGTACGGTTGCTCGAGGCCTCTCTCCCATTATAAATCTGGGGTAGCCTATGCTATGCGATGCTCCGCAAACTGGTTATCGAAGCTGGAGTCAGGGTGGACATAATGAAATGAATAATATCTAGAAAATTCCTGGAAATAAATATTGTTTACACGACCCCACAAGCTCTGAGCTTTAAACCCTATCGTGTTTAAATAAAGAATATGATGATGATGATGATCATATTGGCGACTTGTGAGCTCAAAACCTGACTCTGAACACTTGCAAATGGCTCGCTTCTTCTCCTTAAAATTATTTTTTGCATGATTACACTGACAATTTCTTGCTCTATGCGTTAGTTTGGGGTTATGGCCTTGTCTCTGTGACCATGATTAGCATCTCTGGCTCGCTTCTTGCGCTTAGAATTATTTTTTTTGCATGGTTGTACTGACAATTTGTTGCTCTATCCTTTAGTTTGGGGTTATGGCCTTGTCTCTGTGACGTTGATTAGCGTGACATCTCTGGCAGGTGTGGCCACTATACCATTCATTGGAAAGAAACTTTACAAGAAGGTCTTGGACATGTTAGTAGGACTTGCTGTGGGGTCGCTTGCTGCCGATAGCTTGCTTCATTTGTTGCCTCATGTAAGTACACTTATCATATTCTTAAATAAGAGAAGTGTATTGTATTTTGCATTGCAAAATAGAATTATGTGGACTCGAGAAAATTTAAACATCCTTTAGGAGTTAGGTGTGGCAACTTAGCAACCCATGTCGAATTTAGAATTCATTCATTCATTTCGTTTCGGAAGCCACGAGGCTGAAGTAAAGTCAAGGAAGGGTTACGTTTTTACAAACGTTGACCGTGTAGCACTTATATTTCAACAGACTTAACTGATTAGAGTGTAATTTGAAGTGCTAGTTTTGTACTCCATGAACCATGTGAGCGGTAGCCCTACTAATGGAAATGGGCCCACACAAGGACAGAGAAAATCTCTGACTTGGTTGCTCATGTCAGACCTTGCAGCTAAGTCGGTAGAGCAGCGGGGATCTAACCCGAGGGTCGTGGGTTCAATTCCCACCCTGGTCAGAGTTTTTCTTGGTCTTTGTGTGGGCCCATTTCCATTAGTAGGGCTAACGCTCACATGGTTCATATGGGGTACAAAACTAGCACTTCACATTAAACTCTAATCAGATAAGTCTGTTGAAGTGAAGTCAGCCTGCCAGTTCAATCTATGGGAAGAGCATACCATACATCTTTATCTTGGGAGGAACATACTTTTTGAAGCTGTCCAAAACTTCTGCGCACATGTTTTATGAACTTTGTTTACAATGAAGCTTCCGTGTGGCCCCTTATGACGTGTGGCAAAGACGTCAGATACGTGAAAAGTTTGGTGAATGGAAAACAGTTTAATAATAATAATAATAATAATAATAATAAAACTTGTATGGCGCTCACATCAAAAATTCATGGCGCTTCACAATAAGAGAAAATAAATATCAAACTTATATAAAAGCAGTAATAAAATGTCATTTTTCATTAAAGATCAATTAAAACCAAATCTTTCTTGAAAGATTGGATTGAAGAACGTGACGTTTTTCTCAGTTTTATGACGTTAGTCAAGTATGGGGGAGCCATATCATGCAAGCACTTGTACACCATGAGCAATATCTTAAAAATAATTCGGAAACGGACGGTAAGCCAGTGGAATTCTATCAAAACTGGAGTGACATGATCAAATTTGCTCGCTTGCACTACTAATCTTGCCGCACTGTTCTGAATACACTGAATACGTAATAATCTAAGAGCGTAGATTAAAGTGACATTCATTGGAAAAATATTTTTCTGTCTAAGGCCCCGTTTATATGGAGAAAGCTACTCCGGGTTCAAGGGTCACCCGACTTACCGGGCCAACTTCTCACGACCGTTTACATGAGTAAAGTTGTCCTGGTTGACCGAGTCAAAGTTAATCCTAATAAATTAGTCATTGGCTCTGCTTAACATATCATTGCTTCAAGATCCCTCTTTCCGCTGGATTTATATTTGTTAAAAAATCATTCACACCGGTCACTCTTTACTTAGATTTAACTTGTTTGTTTTAAAGATAAAACACGGCCTTCAATTTCAGTGGAGTTGTCCCGGTAGACCGAGCCAAAGTGTTTATGAGAAGAAAAGTTGGCCCGGCTAGGACGGTGACCCTCCCATCGAAAAAGGGTGACACGGCTAGGCGGGTCACACTTCCAGAGGAGCCACTTTTTATAAGGAGAGGTAAGAAAAGGTGGCTCGCCCAGGGTAGCTCGGGTAGGCGTATGACCCTTCTACCCGGGACAACTTTTCTCTATATAAACGGGGCCTTAATGTATAGATTCTATGTGATTTTGGCTACCTTAGTTATATGTTCATACTGCAAAAACATGTTCCCTTACATTACCATGAACTGTATGTATAGGTCACTATTGATGGTTTCATATTTTATTAGTTATTCAAGATTATTACTGTCAATTTTAAAGCACACTGCTCAAACCAGGCCATCATAAATTAGAGTTTACCAATTACACTGTTTATAAGAAATAAAATAATAAACCAACGAGAACAAGAAAATCTTTAATGAGATGATTTTTCACGACTTGAAAATGTGCCTGGCTTGACAGTGATCACGAGATCCCAATTTTTTTCTTTTCTTTGGTCACTCTCTTAAAGTTTATTAAAACTGTGAGCGAAGTATTTTGTTTACTTCTAAATGAACAAAGCCTCATGAAAAACGGCATGGGTCTTTGTTTAATAAGGTCTCTACTAGAGGTTCAGTTTGTATAGTAACTGTATGATATGACTCTATTGTTAAATTCAGGCGCAAAAATATGCGTACAATTCACCGGGGGCACCCAACGAGACGCTTCTGTTCGTTAGAGTGAAACCGTCGTAGAACGTAATTTCTGGCATGAATTTCTGACCCTAACCCTTGCCAGGCTAACACATCGGGCCAATAGTTTAACTAAGAAACAGCTTGCAGTAGGTTAATAGTTCAATAATTTAACCCCCAGGAATAATTATTGAGAGAGTGTGTTGAAAATGGCTGCTGTAATTTCGACCTGGGGATAAATTATACGTATGTGTTTTGGATTGGTTTTTGCTAACTCTCAATTTAATTTTATCTCTGATCAGTCATTTGGTCTTCATGCACATGGAGAGGAGGGGTCGTTTATGTGGAAGGCTACGGTAGTGCTGGGAGCTATCTATATATTTTACCTGTTTGAAACCCTGATGCATTTAGGGCTCAGGCGCAAAATTGGTACAAAACATGACTGTCACAGCCACGTCGATGATAAGGTTGGTTGAATGATTTTTTTACAACAAGAAAAAGAATGAGAGGTTTTACTTGATCAGTGATGTGTTGATGAAATTGATACCATTTATATTGTTTACCAAAGCTCATCTTGGTTTTGTTTTATTCTCCCGAAGAGCAGATGTTAAAGTTAAAAGGGAAATGTTTTTCCCAGGATTGACGTTTTATCACTGACATCATTATTTTTATAATGGTAGAGCGTTTGAATAACGATGAAAACTACTTTAGCCTCTAACTAGCCCCAACAGACTATTACCAAAAAGAGAAGCCTATATGTGTGGTGTGGTAGTGTCGAATCCGAACGTTGTCTAATTACGCACAGAGTGGAATAAACTTGTAACCTCTTTGTAATCTTGAATTGCTTAACAGAATTTACATCTTTCCTTAGTCGCGATATTTTACTTAGAATCTATAAGCAGACTGTGTAGTTGTGTAGTATGGGCCGAATGCAGTGAGGATAACGCCCAACGCTTAGAACGCCTGCAAAATCAGGCCATGCGAACAATATCAAATGCCGACCGTAAGATATGTACTCAGCATGCGTACTAAATTGTTGTTATTATCACCTCGCAGCAGATGCCGTTTTATTTGGTTGCAGTACGTATGTGTACAAAATTATTGACAACATTAACTGCACCATGCAGTTGGAAGGTTACTTAGAAAAACGATCACAAAGACATTGTCGATCTCTCAGATCTAGATCTACCTTTAGTTAAAACTAAGTGTGGACAGACCTCATTCAAATTCTCGGCTGCCAGGGGCTGGAACACACGGCCAAGACAGTTGAGAGGAAAAGACACTTACACAGTTGAAGTATAGTCCATTTACTTACTTTATGGACAAAGATATCGCCAACCATATTTGTAGTATTTAGACTTTTCTCTTGTATTGATATTTGTAATTTTTAGATGTAGCACCAGTTTCGTAGTATTTAGATGTTCTTTAAAGTTTTTATCCATTCTTGATATTTCTTAGTTTCTTGTTGTTAATTCTATTTTAAATTTCTTTGATTTTTATACTGGTCAGCAAGCAAGTTCATTGATTGACCGGTTTTTTACCAGTCTAAATAAAGTTATTATTGTTATTATTATTATTACTATTATTATTACTATTATTATTATTATTATTATTATTATTATTAATAGAAACGTCATTTTAAATGTTTTCCCATCCATTAGAAGTATGGTTTAATTCATGTCGCTTGTATTTCTTCATAAAATATAGTCTGAAAATATAGCAATTATCATGTGTCCTTACGGAGAAGGGTTTTGCAGAGTTGGCACAAAAACGTTGAAATGCCAGTTAAGAGAATTAGTGAATGTGACGAAACAATGAAGGTTGGATTAGAATTAGTAGGTAGAGACGGGTTTAGTCAGTTTCTTACGATAGAGTAATAATAGGTTAATATCTTTGGACACAGGTTCCTGGATTTTCAAGTCAACACACGAGTTTAGAGAATGAAAGAGCCAGTTCATTTGGGAAGAACAAGTGCGAGGTGCCCTTTGACAATAAAGACATTGTTCTCAAAAATATGGTGAGTAGAAAAGTAGGTGTCCCACGTGATAAAATTGATGCAAAAATTTGAGTGTTGTCTTTTTCTGCTGGAGTATTTTTTATTTTATTTTAGAGGAAAGGCGTAATTAAGTATGTGATCAACACTGAAATAAGATGAAAAGCTGTAATTGATGCTGTTTGGGTAATCTTTGGCTCATCTCATTGCTTTTTGCCCGAAAATATGACGACGTTTTCCTTTCAATCAATCAATACCTTTATTAATGTGTCATCGCTATCAGCTTGTAAGAAACTAATAGGAGACACCTATCTAAAGACGTAATAGGACCCTTTCGTAATTCCGACCCAACCTCTTTCCCAACTATTTATGCTCTTATTTATATTACCGTCCGAGTTACCTCTTCCGCATTCTCATGACCAAGATTCCTAAGATGTTTCCCTAGGTTTTGTATTCCTTAATCCTAATTTTAAAATATCCCCTTAGTTGCTACATAAATAGCAATCCCTAATAAACCCTTGTGTTGCGGTATCTGCTAGATTTAACTTCCTAATTTGATTTTTGAAAGAGTCAACTGATTCGGTCATTTTAATTGTTTAATAATCTTTGACCAGATAAGTGGTCCCATATACCTTATGCTATGCTTATCATGCGTTATGGTTTTAAGTCTATGTAAAATAAAATCATCTGAGTTTCTCACATTTAGATATCTTCATGGAAAGTGTTGACGTACGGTATTTACGGACGAGTTTGTTTTCACAAAACGAACGAGCGAGGCTGTGAGAGCGAGTGAGTCACTTCTTTGGCTTCGATATCTTTAGGACTTTTTTGTTCGAAATTTGTTTTTTATCAAACGTGTTGATAAAGGTCCAATTACCACCATGAACGACTTGGAAAGCTGACGTCTCGTGCGTTAGCTCTTCTTCAGAGCGAATAGAGGAATTGTGGGTGTTGCTAGTTTTTATGCGGGTGTGGAGGAGGTTTGCTATTGGTGGAAATATGGTAACATCGCAGTAATTTTCGAAGATTTACTTTAACTCCAGCACTGGGGTTGAAATAACTCCTCATGATGGAGTTACGCTTTTCGGAGTTAATTTAACTCCAAAAAGAAGTTACTTTAATCCCCGAAAAAGTTGTTCTCCCCAGTGGGGGAGTTAAATTATTTAAGGCTAAAATAGGATTTAAACTTTAAATTATAGGGGTTATTTTAACTCTAAATGAGAGGAAAATTTAACTCCTCTTTTGGGGTCATTTTGCAGAGTTAGTATAACTCCCATTGGCGAGTAATCATGGATTGAATTTAATTCTCCAAGAAGAGTTAAAAGACCTCTGTGTTGGAAATTACGTTCGTGGAGTTAGTTTAACTCGGCAAAGGGGGTCGATGTACCTCCTTGTTTTTAATTCTTCTTGGGAGCCAAATAGTATCGTAACTTTTCGCTGCCGTCGTCACTTGCATGGCTTTAATTTCACTTTCACTCGAAATGCTATTTTCTTGTTTTATGTTTTCGCGATCTCGATACGTCTTTGTGCTTTTATCCTGACATAGTTTCTAAGTAAATGAAGTTATTCTTTGTACGTTCTTGTGTATCCATTAATTCCGCAAAGAACGTGAAGTCCAGGATCAATCGAATGATATGGAACGATGACTGTGATTAATCAACGGCGATAGTGTAAAAGCGATGAAACTGACACAAAAGTTGCAGCGGTACGCAATTCAAACAATTCAAACTCCCTTATGTTACATTATACGAAGGGCTTTTGCAATGGGTCGTTTTGGCGGGATAAAGAAACTCCCAGGGTGTCCAAAGTTCACCCTGTTGATCTCTCACCACTCCTTTAGGCTCTCCTATTTCGGAAGTTACTAAAACAAGGAATGGCCTACAGTGATCTACTATGACCTACAATGAGCTACAATGACCTAAAATAAAAGACCATTTGCAGCGCTGAAGGCACTGCAGCATGTTTGCAGTACAAAGATTAAAAAAAATTCACTCTGTACTTTGAACCAATCAAAACCTCGTTGCTGTGCAAGTTGAAAAATTTCCTTGTGCTCTCTGAAGAAACAAAGCATTGTGGGAAGAATAATTTATTTATAATCTTCTCTTCATTTTTTTCCTGCTCCAATTAAGATTTTATCTTTGCTAAGCAAAGCCTTGGTATTTGTACAGTTTCAATTAAGCTTTAAAACAAGGGAAAACCATCCAAGGGTCAGTTCTTTTCGCAGTTTATTTCTGCCTTCAAGTTCACATGCGTAATTGCAGTCAACATATGGGCTGTCATGCAATGGACTAAACCCACTGCGTGACAACGCGCAATTGATGTTTTCTGCTCACCCAAACAAAGCCATTTAAGTAGGCCGTTGTAGTTCATGGTAGGTAGCTCATTGTAGGTTATTGTTGTAGGTCATTGTAGATCATTGTAGATCATCGTAGCTCATTGTAGGTCATTGTAGGTCATTCCTTAGTAACTACTCTCCTTGTTTTCGCTTGAATCTGTTAAATTGAGATTTGAAGAGAATGGATTGTTCTAGGAAAAATAACAGCATAAAACAGCTGAAATATTGACAGTTAGTTTTTAGCTGGTCACTGTCTTTTCGTTGGTTGGT
>NC_090874.1:69708758-69711258 GCF_036669935.1 Montipora foliosa
GTTTCCAGTCTGTTCTCTACAATGTTATCCAAGATGGCGGAGGATAACGATCTTTCTTTCTTACCGCGTCGTCCAATTAAAAACGAAAAAACCAGCAAGATTCAGAGCGGCCTCATCGCATTACCCCTCACTAAAATGTGGAAAGGTACCTCATTAACAGGGTTTTAATCCTGTAAAACTGTTGACTTGGAGGGGAGTATACTTTACTCTTAATTAGTGGA
This sequence comes from Montipora foliosa, assembly GCF_036669935.1. Classification (NCBI taxonomy): domain Eukaryota; kingdom Metazoa; phylum Cnidaria; class Anthozoa; order Scleractinia; family Acroporidae; genus Montipora; species Montipora foliosa. Next base: position 69,708,980 of record NC_090874.1, read on the forward strand.
GTACTAAATAAGAGGCGTACATTTTACTGCGTTTAGTTTTACTCTACTTTTTCACTCCAGCTCCTTGAAAACAAAGAATTAATCGGTGGATTTAACAAAAATAAAACAACACCATTTTCCACATCTTAGACTGGCTAAACTTAAATACATAGGTGTAAAATCCTCTTCTACTTTTTTCTCTGAAAGCAGAATTAGTAAGTGGGATAGACTTTACTCAGTATCCCGATAAATAGGAGTAAAATTAACTCCAGCATATTATATTACTCTGTAGGGAGAGTAAAAGTTACTCTAACAAAGTCATTGCCTTTGAATATTAACTAGTAAGGGTAAAAATTACTCTTGGTGGATTTAAATTAACTCCTCTTAGGAGTACATTTTACTCCGCTTTATTTTACTCCACTTTTTCACTCCAGCACTCTTTGAAAATAACAGTGAACAGAGCACTCTTAGCTGAAATATTCATTCAGTGTTTGAATAAAGGCAGTTTAATGCATTTCTCTAAATTGCACAAACTATATAAATTTTTCACACTTGGCTTAAGCCAATCTTTAAGTTCTTTTTAAAATTCAAAAACTTAAAATAGTTAATTATATCCTCAAAAAGCCATTCTACAGATGAACGAACAGCAATCATAAATTCATTGAAAATCTCCATGTCCCTGGTTAAAATGCCAAATCTGAATGGTGCCTGAAGGTGAACCCTGAGAGGGTATGCTGGGTCTCCATACAAACACATCTCTCTTCCGGCTGGGTTGAAAGCAAACATTTCCAGGTCATCAAACAATTCGACACAGCCAACATTCTGGCATCATGCATTCTCCCCTCACTTGGATTTAAAGCAAGGAAACGATGTGTTATGCAAGAAGTATTTCTTCATGGATTTCTACATAGAGTCACTGAATAGTCCAACTGCAACCGTATCGTAGTGGTGAGGTGTGTGTGTGGGGGGGGGGGGGGGGCAGAAAAAGGGTATATTGTATTTGACTTATTAAACGTCAGCTTTTATATGTTAATGTAAGTAAATTTCGTGATTCAAGACATTTTAACAAGGAAAATCGAAAGAAACGTTTATGTAAATGAAGAGAAATCTGCATCAGATATATAGCTATTGATTAATAAAACCTCATTTACACTAGCAAGTTTTCCTTGACAAGCCCACTTGTCAAGAAGAACTTGCCGACCATACACACTTGCAAGTTTTCCTTGACAAGTTTTCCTTGGTAATGTAAATGGAAAATATGACAAGTTTTCCTTGACAAGTGCACTTTACAAGTAATTTACACCAGCAGATATCGTCCTTGACAAGTGTTTCCTTGACAAGTGTCCTTGTTCAATAACTAGCATGCTACTTTTTGAACAAGGACACTTGTCAAGGAAAAACGTGCCATATTTTTCCATTTACACTGCCGAGGAACTAAACGCTAACTTGACTAGTGTAAATGGGGCTTAAAACGTTTTTGTGTTTCTCATCATGAATTATTAATAAGCTTTATAAGGAGGTATCAAGTTCCAGACTTTTAAAGAAAGAATTTTCAGATTTCACAAAAGCGGGGGGCTGTCGTTGAGTAGGGGTAATCGGTACAGAAAGTTTCCACACAAAAGTCCTGTGCTCAACGGCTCAACGGATATGGTAAACAAAAACTGCTCATTGCCTTTTGTTGGCTCCCCCGCTGATCATTGTTTTTCCAGCCAAAAAAGAATTGAAACATTAATATTTTTTGCTCAAAGTCAATGATCTATTACATTGACTCTTCCAAAAGCCAAAAATGAAATCTGCAAACAAGTATTTGCTGTAGACGTTTTATGATAAATTACCCATCCTCACAGTTTCTTATGCTTGTGATAGGAGGTAGTGAGATATAACAGTGATGTGTTTTTGTCTTTGTGAAATAAAGAGATATTTTATGAGAATCAAGAATCGGTAAAAGCTTTATTTTTGAATTAATTTCACTTTTGAGATGTGAGGTGGTGAGGTTAAATGATTACATGTACATGTTTTTGTCTATGTGAAGTACCAAAATATCCAAAACAATCCTTTTTTACATTAAGGTCACTTCTAAAAATTGAAACTGGCTTTTGTATAAGAAAACTTAATTTGATTCAATAAAAGATGTTATAATCATTGTGCATGGTGTTCTTTTTATTTCAAAAACTGAATGGAGTGAATGTGCCGGAGTTACTTTCACTGTAATACCAGAGTGATGTAGTTAAAATAACTGTTATCTTTGATGGGGCAGAGTTGAAGAAACTCCTTTTTCAATCCTATACAACTCCTAAATT
>NC_090874.1:69716258-69718758 GCF_036669935.1 Montipora foliosa
GATTGACTGTACTCTCCCAATACGACCGTAGCTTGCTAGGACTCCCTCCCTCTCTCGCCCTGCTGAAGAACTGGCCTGTTACCCTTTCGATGATATTGCTTCTTTCTCATGACACAAGAAGATAGAGATCTACTTGCAGCCAACTTGTATGCTTCCGTCATTGCCGTTTGCCACTCCTTGACATATGTTTGGTAGTTTGAAGAAGCAGCATGCCCCAGTACTCTTGAACAAAACCTATCCTGTTTTCCATTTGTGCCCTTGGTAAAGATTCCTTCGCCTCCAACAACCAGTTTCTTCCATTCCCTTAGGAAAGCCTGTGTTTTGGGTGGCGCTTTGCGTGTATCCAGCAAGTTTTGTTGTTTGCTACTGATCTTCCACTGTATCGTTAAGTTGATGGCCTCGTCCTGCCTCTGGGCTTCCTAGAGGTCTTTTAATGTCAGAGGTTGCACTGGAGGGATGACGCTTCTTCCAATGGTGTGTTCAAAATCACTTGGCTGACTAGCTAGAGACGGTAACCAAACGGCTTCCCCTTTGTGTTGGATCTCTATCGCATCGACAGGAGCTTTTATCCATTCTGTCCCAATCTTCTCAGTGCACAGGTTTATATAGTGGTCAACGTTACCCCCGTAACCTGGAGTGCCCAGAGCTAGCTTCAGCTAGCCAACGGTGGCCAGTAGCATTACGTTTTGCTGTGGTCAGGACGTATGTTAACGGATTATTATCATATAGACCGTAAAATGGGGCGGGTAATATAGCTAGTCTCTGAATTGTTCAGTCATGGACCGCTTGAGTGCCAGAAACTCTGACTTACTTACTTGAATGGAGACGGTAATTTCTCTCGGCTGGCCTTGGAGTGCGTGACACATATGCCATAACTCGCAGTTTACCATCTTATCTTTGGTAAAGCGCTCCTCCCAACCCTTGCTCTGACGCATTGGTGTGAAGAATGAATGATTATCTAGCTATAATTAGAGTAAGCAATAACTGGGAAATTTGTGATTGCAGTTATGAGCTTGTCTAAAAGCACCTGATGTTCACCCGTCCAAAACAGGCTCACGGGATGACAATTGTCCTTTTTGGTTGATTGATTGGACCCTTCCTCTCTGTCCTTTGAGTAGATAGTACAAGTTAGCTTGCGAACTTCCCCAATGGTCTTTGGGTTTTGGTTCTTCAAGCTAGTAACAGGTTCCATGTTCGCAGGATCAACGCTGTGTCCAGACTGATTGACTATTCTCCCCAGATAGCGCACTTCACCCTAAAAGAGGGTACATTTTCTGGGTTTAAGTTTCACCCCGTGTTTCCGCAAACGCCTCAACACTGTTCATACATGCTCCTCGAATGTTTTACTGTAAACGATCACGTTGTCCAAGTTTGGTATGCAGATCTCATCCCGAATGCCTTCCAAGAAACCTTCCATAAAACGTTAAAAACTGACTGGTGCGTTACTTAATTACTAGGGCGTGATAAATGCTGATAAATGTGGACTCTTTTAGTCACAAAGCCTTCAAGATATGCTTTGCCTAGATCTAGAAGAGAGAACTACGAAATGGAATTGTACTTCTACCCAACCTATGAATGGTATTCTTCCCCCATTGGCGGCTCTTAAGTCTAGTTCTGACTCTTCCCCGAACAACACCTCAATGCATGTCACTGCTGATGATGGCAGATTTTCATCCAGCAAGGACTTTGACACCATCGACACTTGCGCCCCCCGTATCCCAAAGGACCTCGACCGGTATGTCGCTCGAAACAAAATATACTTTGCACTTATTTCCAACGAGCTTGGTAACTGTCAATTGCAGCTTCTTACATTTTTGTCCACAATATCGTATTACTTTACATCATGATTACTGCTTAAAAACTTGGCCATCAACTGCAATTTTCTGACAACTAAAACACTTGTGGGACATACTAAAGCTATCTTTACTTCCTGTCCCTCGGTTGTAGCCCCCGTCTGTTTCCCTGACCTGCGTTTCCACTGCTAGACTTCTTTGCTGACACCCACGGGCTCAGTGGTCCCCGCTACCATAAACATGACAATGGTCACAATCCTCGTCTTACTTCTCCCTGACAACTCAGGTAACCCTTGGCTCTCTGATGTCATTGCTGCTTTGTATAATCTAGTGAAGTCCCAGTACACTGCTCACTCTTCTCCACCGACCTCTTCAACGTGGCTAGTTCTGATTGGATCGCTGGTAGTTCAGCCATGAATTTGTTCCCACTTGGGACCATCTTTCTGCCCTGCAGTCGCCTTCCTATCATTCATCCCGTGTTGAACGGTTCCTTCTGCCTTGGATGCGTCCACTTCATAGACCTTGGTTCTCTTGAGACGAGAAGACATTCCTAACTTTGATTTCCTCGCCACACCCTTCTGACACAATAACATTAAATTGCTGAATTAGATCTTCATCCTGCACCCCTCGCACAAGTAAGGAGGCCTAAACTGATTTCGGACTGCTTTATCCTGAAGACCGGTATCTAGTACGTGTAAGAACGTTCC
>NC_090874.1:69733758-69738758 GCF_036669935.1 Montipora foliosa
CTGTTTTTGTAACAAATAACTTCTAGTTAAATTATGGATTTATCTTTCTGGTAATCTCTCCCCGTTTCCCGAGGTTTGCCAGTGGTTGTAGTTCACTGTAACTGGACAACTTGTATTAACTGTTTGTGTATCCCACGCCCTTATAGGCGTCTTGTTTGTCTTGAATCGTAACGTGCAGGTAATTTCCGGTGAGATCTGATTGGCTCGCATTTATAGCATGGCAAAAGATAACATCACTTTCGACAGGTGGGCGGCAGTCGGCTCGATAAGAAATTGTATCAGGCGTACCTAGGTTTTCGCGCCCTCTCTAAAGAAAAGTACGCCTGATTGCAAGTTACGATCGACTGTGTGGCACGCTTTCACGAAGGTTTAGGAGATGTTATTTTCACGGCCTTCCCGAACGCAATCAAGCGGCTGAATATAAGATGTCCACGATGGTAATGGCAGTCCACCATCGGCTGAATGGTTTCATATTGGAACTAAGTGTTACGAATTCACTTACGTCGGCAGTAGCCTCGCTGTATCGGCTGGAAATTTGACGAGGAAAAACCCAGCCGTAAGTTTATTCTTGAAGTTAGTGCCTTGTGAGGGAAATTAACAATTACTATAGAAGTATGTTCTTTTCTCTTGTAAACGCTTATGAACAGTCGCTGGGAAGGAGAAAATCTACGACTTCTTCCAGTTTACAGCGACGGAGTAACTGATCGTGGATAACGATCGATTGAAAGTGAAAAAAATAAAAATAAAATGAAAGCAGAAAGCCTACCAAAATGCTACCAGGGGAGTGAGTCCGCCACAATTTTCCAATGTTAATTCTTCATAAAAGGCGTTCATTGAATTTTTTCCCTTTATGATTTTAGTCTCTTCTCGCCCTCTAGCTTACAGCCTGGGAGGTGTAGTTCTTTAATTAAGCTTTTTTTTCCTCTAACATTTTAGTCTCTTCTCTGACTTACAGACGACACGCCCAAGCCTCCGAGGTGAAGTTATCCACTATCATTTTTTCCCTTATCATTTTAGTCTCTTCTCTTCTTCTGGCTTACAGGCAACACGCCCGAGCCTGGGAGGTGAAGTTATTTATATTAGCATTTTTTTCCTTGAACATTTTCATCCCTTCTCTTTCTCTAGCTTACAGGCGACACGCCCAAGCCTGGCGGGCTGAGCTTCTTTATTTTAGGTAATCACGTAACTTAGAGTGCATTACTTATGACTAACAAATTATAGTTGAGTGCCATTTGTTAAAAAATTTGCGAGTACCAATTTCGAATTTGTCGAGAATAGTGGGGAATAGCAAAAGTGCGACACGAGATCTCAATTTTGGAAAACTCCTTCCAACACGTATTCGCAACGGCAACCAGAACGTTACGCTTTTCGTTTTTAAAGCTGAATTTCTATGCAGAAAATCTCGCAGCTAAGAATACGCAAAAATCATGTGCCATGTTTTCTCTAAGCTATAGACTAATTTCAGTTTCCTAGTACACCTCCTTGCTTTAAATACGCTATAGTGGGGCAAGATCTCCCTTCTTCTTAATTAAAGATCCCTGACCATAATAAACGAAGGTCTTGCGGAAGATAGATTTTTCTGCGGTGAGATAGTGCTAACAAACAGTTAGGGTTCGCGTTAGTTGGTTTCATATACTCGTGAAAGGTGAATGCACATTAATTTACGGACAAAAAGTTGAAAGGCAGTAGGCGAAGAAAAACTGGTTGTTGGTGCTAACTGACAAACACAGTTCCATAGTTTAACTAATAACGGAACGGTCATTCTCTAATTTAGTCACGTACGGAACATTGAAAGAAAGTGAACTATATCGGAATTTTCGGGAGTATACATGTCATCGGCATGCTGGGCTCATGTTGACTCTTGTCATTTATAAAATAGAAACTAAATAATGACCTTCTGTCAAAGTCTTATCTAGATCTGAATGACACCTGCCATATAAGCCCTTTAAGGCGCTTCTTATGCATTGCTTTTCTTTGGTCAACAATATCACGCACCTCATCGGATCAGACGATACATCATTTCTTTGAGCACACTGCTTCTTTATAGACATATGCAAGTTGAGTGAACCACTTTTAGGGGCGGATCCAGAAATTCCAGAAAGAGGGGCTCGAAAAAATTGCGGCGACAGGTTTTCCCATTTTACAACGGTATCAAGGGTAACATTTTTGTCCAAAGTCACTGCGAAAGTAATTGTTAACCCCTGAGTGTATGTGCTGCCTACAGCTGTGCTCTTATAAAGCCAGGAGCATATGTACACTTCTACGAGTTCCAAATGATATACTGAACTTACTTAAGGACCCGACTAGCCCTAACAACTAGATAGAGAGAGTTGTTGTGCGGAGAGATTTAATTTTACTCTGGAATGCTTAAAAAAAGGCACAAGCTAGTGGGAGTTTGAACATTTTCAAGGGAGTTGACTAATTCCATGCTCCATTGACTGTTTGTAAAAAAAAATTGCTTCCCTTACTTTTGAATTAACAGTACTCACGTCATTGATTGCTTTTGAACCTTTAACTTGTTTTCCTTTGTTTTGCAAGTTATATTTGCGAGCAGTTGAATGTTTTTTTTTTCATTTGGCAAAGAATGATTGACAGTTTGATGGAAAATTATTTCTTGTTAATAAAAGGAACCTATGAATTTTATTACCCTTGTGGGTTTGCTTTTGTACCCATTTATGACAATAGCGATATTTCTTGTTTACAAACATTGACAAAATGCCAAACCCAGTATTTCCAAGTGTATAAATTTACATGTAATTTTTTGAAAATATGAAATTTTATCATTGCTGCTGAAATTTCGACATCTCTTTCGGCGCATCGCGAAACAAAGGTAACGTGCTTACCCACCATAGCCAGTCTGTTTTTTTTTTTCCTGACAAGTAGACATCGTAAACAAGCAGTAGCAAAGGTAAAAATTGGGATTGGAAGAAATCTGCGATTTTGAAAAGCACTCTAAATCAAGGTTTCTTAAGTTAAAACCGCGCACAAAGAAGACTGGCACTAACGGTTCGATATCTCCACAACACGCGAAAGACAGGACTGTATGCGATTTCATGTGAAACTTCACAATTCTGGCTTACAAAATGTCTGAAAGTCAATGTGAACTATTGGAACTATTGACTTGTTCGTTTTGGGATGAACTCAGGATTATGCGACGCTAGAAGTCCTCCTTGGCGAAGTGTCTCGCGGTGAATACAGAGAACTGTTCTCAGTTGGCTCCCATTTTGCTCTCTTTTGCTGAACAAACTCAACCCACTTTTCTCTACGCCTTTTCGCTTTAGACGGTTATGATCGATGAAAGGTATAGCGTGAAGAACTCACCGACACGTGAAAAATACAAGCAATTTTTAACACTTTGGTGTCCAAGGCCGGTGCATCGCAGTACCAGTCACCTTGAAAGTTGTTCGTACAGTTCACTGAGTTTAAAGCGCTTCTAAATATATTTCATTCGAGGCAAAAACTGGATTCACGCTTTCAGAAAATGCCAATTTATTTGTTGCTATAATGTCTCCGTTTGCAACTTCCCTGACATAACATTACAAGCGAACTGTCTAAATGGACGGCAAAATAACAGCCCTGGAACAACAAGGTTTTTTAAAAAAAACGGCTGATTCTTCTCCATAAAAAAAAAGATCACTGCACTGCCAATATATCAAAACCTCGAGCGGCTGCTGGTTATACTTATGAAGAATTGAGTGAAATACAGTATTGAACCCTATGGTCACTTTCTTTACATGGTCCCGTCGCAAAATATCTCTCGGATAGCGCAAGTTACCAGCCTATCGAACCGACGCCAATTAAACGACATTCATCTCTTTGCCAAGGATTGATCGGAAAACATTGAAGGATATTTTGATTTCGCTCCTCTTTCTAGACCTTTTCAAATTCCTGGAAAGGAAAAGTGATGAATTCAAATTTAACAACGCTGGTATCGACCGAATTCATACTTTAACACAACGAGGATCCGGAGTGAGGGTCTTAAACTTCGAAATACTAAGTAATGCACTGTAGATATTTTCATGACCGGCATTTGCATCGCATATTGAGTGCGTTAATTTTGCATCTGCGTTGTTCGCTTATCTTTCGGGTGGCACTATGTACGTTTCTACACGTTTGAAAATACAGAAAATCCACTAGACACACAATTTCCAGGCATAATTTCTTGCTCGATTTATAAAGGATAAAGGTCAGATACCGGGTTGACGTCACAAGCTAGTTAGTTCCCAGACGGAAAATGAGGTCTTTTGGGGGATTTTGCCCGCTTATAAAAAGAAATCCAAGGAGATAATGAGAGTTATTTTTCACGGGACGTCTTTAGTGGAAATATATTATCAGAATTCATTATCACTGGCCAAGGGTGAAAGGCACTTTAAGAATTAAGTATACCACGAACCGTCCCCAACCTCTTTACACGCACAACTGTGGAGAACAAAGAGGTTCTTACCATGCACTCGAATTATCTTGCCTCCAAACTTACTTAACAATTGCATATTTTAACACCCCTTATTTAGGGGCACTTCTTATTACCCGGGATGCCTGTAAGGCAGCCGCCCACGTAGTCTGGTATCTTTTCTTTTTTCCTCGTTTTATTTTTAGTCGCAAATCGACAGGTTTTTTAAGTTTTCCGTATCCCGCGGGACCACTTGATCTAGATCTGTGTTTGTTTCCTGTGGAAGTCGGCGAAGTTGATTCATGTCGGGCCGAAGAACAGCGATAAATTCGCTTCGAAAGCTTCCATTGCCTCGAGATTTCAAGTAGATCATTCTCTACAGTTGCGCTTACCATTGCTTTCCTTCATCGCCGGCTAAGTAGGAATTTAAGCTCAGAAACCTCAAAGCTATTCTCACTCATGTTTATGCCGCGGAATTCCAGAATGCGTGGGTTACTTAACTCCTTTTGTGGATTGCGCGATGCATAATTAAGTGATGAATTACCACGTGCAATACCTCCTTACTTAAAGATCTGTTTTCGTATATTCGCGGCATTTCGAAAGAGATACG
>NC_090874.1:69750696-69758196 GCF_036669935.1 Montipora foliosa
AACAGATCTTTACCTTGCTGAGTTCGCATTTGTTAGCGTTAATAGTATTTTCGGGTCCGATGCTTCTGTTTTATGAGGGGTGTATTGTTTTGGTCTCCCATCCAAAACACTAACCCCGACGAACAGGGATAAAATTCAGTGAACTTCGGCATTACAAAGCTGTTCAGATGCTTAGCGGCACGCTTAAACTTGTGGTGAAAGAAGTTTATCAACATGTCAGCCCAGAAGCCAATGTTTCTCACTTCCCATTTATTTTCTTCAATCTTTCTGGGTTCAGTACTTTGCTAGAAACAAATGTCTCTCAGACTATTTACCCAAGACTTCTACCATGGCACTACAATGATAGACAATACCAAAACAATATCGTGCACTGTTAAGCTACATATTACGCAAGGACAGATCTGTTTCGTCGTACGAACGTGTGAGGACCTGTGAGCCAAAGGGCCTCTTCTGGTATGACTTCTTAATGACCTTGAAAAAAATTGTTTGGAACGGTGCACGTATCACAGGCAACCCAGTGTACCCTCACGGAGGGTCTAGTTATGGATAATACATACATGCAATGACTCTCTGTCTACCGAGATACACCACGCGCAGACACGGAGGTTTCGTATGACATTCCTTATCGTCGACATCCATCGGGATTTGTTCTTACTTCGTCAGGGTGAGACGAAAATGAAAAGACGAGGTTGCCCTTCGGGCAAGCTGTTACTTGCGGTTACTAGCACGAAGGTCTGAGGAGCTAACCCGAAATTAAGCTGTTTAAGAATCAGATTTATTTAATTATGCAAAATACAAGTAATGATATAAAGCATAGATATAAACTAATTCTTTGTAGTATTTTCAATTGATTCTTGAATGTGATTTTCGTTTTAACTTCAACCTCATAGTTCATAGTTTGCCTAGTGTAATATAAAATATATTAACTAAAACAGTTGAACAGTGAGCTATAGGAAATATTTCAGTTCCTTGTTTGTACTGCTAACATGAACGAGGTTCTCGGAATGAACATCATCAACAAATTTGCTGAAAGTTTGGGAATGCCTTTAGTCAATTTGAATATCTACAGAATGCGTCTCTCCGTCTGCCGTCGGCCCGATTGCAATTTGCATTTAATCAACGCAGTTAACCCACATGTATGAAAATTGTTTCGCTTTGTAAGACCAGAAAATTTTTATAAATCGCAAATGACTGTTTCAGAGTAACATTTATTCAAACATGGGCGAAATAGTAAAGGAAAAATAACCTCTGAGTTCGAATGGGTTCGTTCCGTCGATGTTTACCTCTGCAGTTACCCCCGTTGACGGTCAAAAAAACGGTCTGAAATCACAACACAGTTATTTTGGTGAATGACGGTCATGAACATTGCGATCGGTCAATTAAACTACCACTGTAATCTGAAGTCTGTCGTCATTCGATGGAGTAAATTCTCTTCGAAGCTCGTCAAGCTGACAAACTCTTCCAGAAGTGAGAAAACATGTTTTAAATTACTCGAGTTGCGTGTTTTTGTTTTTATTTTTTTTATCGGATGATAACGGCACCATGTCTGCTAGCTTTTCTTCAAGCGAGTTTTTCCTTGTTTTTTAATTTTACACGAAGTGGGCATTTTTTGTTTTAAAGTGATTCCCTAGTATTGCACTGCGCATCCTGTTCTGCGAATAACACAGCGTAGGCACGTTCGTATTAAGGCATGGCTAAGAGGCTTTATGATCAAATTTTACGGCTCAGTTCTGTTTTCTTTGTCTCACAAGTCTCAACCGCTATTTCTAAACTAAACAATGTTTGAATTTAACCATAAAGACTCGTAGCCATGTGTGAATATTGATATATCGAACGTGGCCAAAAACATTTCAAAATGGCGACCTTTCGTGCCGGAACCTCGCTAGAAAGAAGAATGGCCGTTTTCAGAGCACAGCAGTAAAGAGCAAAACAAGAAACCTTTTAGACTCTCGCAAAACAAAATGTCGAGTGATAGCTTTGATGATGCTAAAGAACATTTCAGTCCAACAGTGAAAGTGAAACCTTGCTATCGATAGCATCGGGGAGACGTGTTGTCGAGGGGTCGAGCTTGGTTTGCTTTCTGTTTCCTCCTAAACGAGGTTGGTGACCTATCTTTTTTTGGGCATAATTTTATTCTCTTACTCCTCCTCTTTGTGCCGTAAAAAAAAATAAATAAATAAAAAATTTACGTCAGAAAAAAAAGTTACAGGAAAAAAAGGATTCGGAGACATCACTCATGGACACAGAATTGTCTCCTCGAGATCACGCACCCGAGGAATATTTGTAGGCAGTGCCTTTTCAAGACGTGTGCCTGTGCCATAGAACAAACATTAAATTATTCCTTTTGAACAATACAATTCACCTGTTTTGTTATTTAAAGAATTACGTCAAAGCTGTGCTTCGTGTTCCTGCAAAACGTAGCCTGAACCAATAGAACAAACTTGTCCTTGATAGATGAAGTCGCAATGATTAAATGAGTAACTTGAACAAGTTATATCTCGCGAACGAGCTTGGTGACCTATTTATTTAATTGCACATTTCGAGTCACCATAATGTAGGGAACAATCGAGAAAAGTTTAAAGAAAATCTTACGACAACTTCTATTACTAAGGAATCACCTTAATAATGAATTGCCAGCTTTAAAATAGAAACAAGAATCCGGCTTTGGATTTTCCCAACGAAACGCACCTAAATTTCCGAGAAAATCCACTGCACCGTGACTTGGTTGGAATTTAATTAGACTGATTGTCTCGCACTGCACGCTGCGAGTCGGCAAATATTGTCATTTCAAAAATTATATTTCGGTCGCTTATGTAAGCAGAAACAGTCATGACGTTATTTACGGACGCAGCTAAAATGAGGCGCAAAACGTGGTCACGCTACGTTAATTTGGCCTCAGAACGTTATCATTTTCTCTCAGGAGCTTTCTGCTACACACTTTTGGTATAAAAACTCAATTTACCATCAGAAAAGAGGAACCAACGGTGCTAGCCCGACGGGCAAGCTACGATGAGAAAAGGCTAGCCCGACAAGTCATTCCACTAGCCCCGGGCTATCGGACAGCAATTTCGTCGCGCCCTGCTTAGTGCTTCTTATATATTACAGCTTCATCATCATAGTTTATTAGGGACGAGATATTTTGTCGTTGAGTGCAATTCGCAAGCGTTTCAACCTGGTTTTGAGAAAACATAAACAAAGGCGCGTAAAGCATCTCGGTAGACAGAGAGTCTTTGAGGAGCCAAAAACGTTGTAAAGGGAAATTCCTGTTTGTGTAAGAAAGGAAGCCTACTTTTTCTTCGAGGTCCATAATATAACATATTCCTTTCCATTTCCGTCAGGAGCTAATGAAATTTTTTTTGGCACCTAACAAATATTACCGTCGTCAAATTATATAATCTTTACCGGAATTTTGCTTGGCCTGTAGCCTGAAGATCTGCTAAAAACTTAAACATCCAAGAAGGCTGCCAGTATTTGGGTGAGAACTGACGATCTCCGTAATTGCTTACTCCATAGTTTGAAATTATTGTCTGAGATCAGTGAATTGTTTTGGCGATGCATTTAATCCAAGCTACATGTACAGTACTTTAATTGTTCATTATTTTTGAAATCAATAATTTCTAAATTAAGCTTTCCCCTGGATAGTTAGCTGGAGTGCAGGGATGGTGCAGTGGTGAGAGCACTCGCCTCTCACCAATGTGGCCCGGGTTTGATTTCCAGACTAGGCGTTATATGTGGGTTGAGTTTGTTGGTTCACTACTATGCACCGAAAGATTTTTCTCCGGGTAATCCGGTTTTTCACTCTCCTTAAAAACTAGCATTTGCCTGGAGCAGGCGTAGCTCAGTTGGTTAGTACGCGGCTTTCGGAGCAAGAGTTCCTCGGTGACTTCAACGTCTGTTTCGACTTTCCTCTGATCCGTGTAGCTGTAGCTTTAAATACACCTAAAATGGAGCACTAACAGAGGGAGTGGGGTAAAGAGCGCACTGTCGACGTCCATTGATACCAGCCTCCTAGCGGAAGGAGCCACCGACGCTAAATAGAGTTACTTTACTTACTTTACTTCCTGAACACACACGTATCTCACACGATCCAGTAAAATCAAAACCCACGCCAAGAAAAAAATAATGTTCTATTAACTGCAATGCTAAGACAACAATGAGCACACCGATAAATTAATATATAACCTTTAAGAAGATATAATCATTAGGAACACATTTTATGGTTTACCTCCACTAGACGCTTTCACCACTAAAGCAGATGAAACATTCATCTTGTTGACATGGACTAGTACATTCTCAGTTGGTTCCGTCACATTTACTAGTATATCTACCTCGCCACTAAACTTTGAATTCTCAAGGTCAATGCTAAGTAGAACATCATAATGATCAGGAACAATGTTATTGGGAAGTCTAACATTCCACCATACTTCAGTGCCTGCAGTTGTTGGACCTGGGGTAGAGGTTGGTATGACCACTGACGGTGTAGCCTCTTCATCTTCTTTTTCAAGAGCTTCAAGAAAAGAACACATTTAAATCAATAAGCTTGCCCTAAGAGACTATCCAGAACACCAGGCTAGTTGGCTAAAGCTTATGCTTTATATGTATGTCAGTGGGAGATAATTTCATTTGTCACATTTGTCATGGGATTTTAGACGGAAGAGTGATCGATCAATTCAAACCAAATTTCCCTCTTTTTTTTTCAAGCTAGAAAAACGAGGAGGTACTTCAAACCTGTGCCATAGAAACAGTATATTTACACGAATTGAGGGTTGCGAAGGCGTTGCGTGACGCGTTACACGACTACGAGTGTAATGAAAACATAACTAGAGGGGGCTTTAAATTTCTTCACAGACTAGCCCAAAGAGCTCATTTATGTGTGCTTGAGAAAAACCGAAACATTGAAAATAATGATGAATAACATATGAGGATAAGGATACTTAAATAAACAATCAACATGTAAAAACCAAATAAAGCGTTCCAAGCTACAGCACAGAGCAAATGGAAACTCGATTGGGAGCAAGGGTGTTCTGTAATCTAATAATAAGCCCTGTGGTGGGCTTTGACTTGGAAATGCATCAGAAAGTTACGAAGTAAAATCAATAGTTTAGGATTAACTACAACGCGCAGTCACGAATAATTGATGAAGAGCCTTGCATTCAATTCATCCACCCATGTAGGCTGTGAGAAATACAACCACAACTACAGAATCCATGGCCCACTATTTGAATACTATTGAATATCAAAAGAGCCTATTTATATGTAGTTGGGAACTAATTTGCTTGTGGTCCTTGTGATGACCCTAATTCTGCAACACTGTATCTTAAATGATTGTTGCATTTCGTGAGGGCTAAAAATGTATATTTAACTTGCATATTGATACGTTTCCTCCATTTACATTTAAATCTATGATGCACTTCCGAGAAAAGAAGTCCAACCCAATTGTAAATCGGTCAGTGTAAAACGCAGACTGCAGACTGCAGACCGGGCGTAAAATGCAGACTGAGGTTATAACTTAAGTGTTGAAAAAGCCCAAACCCATTAGAAATGCTAACAGTTAAGCCTAAATATTGTTGTACGGCCTAATTAGGCCTAAGGTTAACATTTCTAAGGGGTTTGGGCTTTTTCAACAGTTACGTTATAACCTCAGTCTGCATTTTACCCCTGGTCTGCAGTCTGCGTTTTCCACTGACCGATTATAAATCTCTCATAAAGTCTTCAAATGTATGCATCCTCGCAGAAAACTGATTGTGAAGGTTTTAATATTTGTGTCAATGAAAAATAATGCCGAACCGACTATGCTTGACATGGAAAATATGCACATATTTATTGCCTATATAGCTGTACGCTAAGCAGTACAAAAGTATCAACACAACCTAAGTCTTATGTTACCTGCTAACTTGGAACGTGTATGTCCGAGAACTGCCGCAAGGATGATGATTACGATTAATAACAAAAGTAAAACTACTCCACATAATACGATCTTTGTCTTGCTTACAAACACGCCCGGAGAGTCTTGCACGATAAGGGCCTTTGAACCCATCTGATACTGGCAATCGACAAGCGAGCGATGCGAAAGCTGTCCGCTGCAGGTACGAAGTTACTCAGGAATTTAGTAATCCTGGCTGTGACTAGGTGGAAGACCGAAATGGAGAACAAAGGCGGTTACTCTCTCATGATGACGTAAGCAGCATTGTTTATCTTATTCTCGTATACGCCGAACTGCCAGTTTTCACTGTCACACCATCATCAAAACCATTGAGCAAGTTAAGTGCAGAATCAAAGAGATAAAAAAAGATGAATATTCAAACAGTCTCACAAAGGTTCAGGTCTGTGCGATGTTTCGTGCGGGAGATATTGGAAGAAATGTTTTACTCAAATTTATAAGGCTTTGCATGGAGACGCCATGTTTGTGTCCCTCTCTGGGGCACAAATATGGCGACCGGAAGCTGACAAAAACATATGTCATCGAGTTTTGCTATAAAAAGCCAGTAGTCGTCTTCTGAGAGCTCATAAATATCTATGTGAGTACTTTTTCTCATACAAGGACTGTTCAGATTGCAAAATCTCAGCGGACAAGTCACTTTTTTAACTAACGAGATAGCATTCGCGACCGCAATTTTAACATCGTGTCACGCAAAAGCTTAGAAATTCAACCTTGCTTTATCACAAGACGATAAACCCCACCAAACTGAAAATTTGTGAAAAGACAAGTCTTCAGCTGTTCTAATAACTAACTAAACTAAAATCTGAAAAGGATTGATAATTCTTTATTTTTTAGTTTTGATGACGTCACATGAAAACCAAGGATTTGCTCAATTAAGAGGTTGTATGTCAACACATTAATCATCCGAAACCACTGGCCTCTGAAGCCGTCACCCTCGTCGCAACTGTTACTATGTTGAGATACTACATGAATAGAGATATTTTAAGAGATGCGGAGCGTATAAAAGGCTTACCTAAAACGAAACTTTGCCAGTACGATCAAGATGACTCTACGTAGAATTGAAGGAAAAAAGGCCATCGAGAAAAAGAATACCCGAGGAAACAAAAGTAAGTGTTTAGAGTTCTCAAGACCACTACTGATGTTACTCTGGAAGCATTTCCGGGCAGTTAATCGATAAAACTATAGGGTCTATGCAGGGTCGCATCGCTGAGATTAAACGAAGCAATGGCGAAAGACTCAAGAACTAAAGTAGCGCTTTTAAAGCTTTGTCGAGCACTTAAATGGTTTTACAATACATCAAAACGTTTAAGGCACGAACGTAAATCATGCTCTATTTTTCAGCGTGGAAAAATCCGAAGATAGATGAGGTAAACATCGCCAAAAAATATGCAGTTCTTAAAAATTCAACACGTTTATGCGTTCGGTATGCTTAGCGCAGGGATGCAAAGTGTTCTCATTTTATAGGCCTCCTGCTTTAAACGTAAACATAGCTTATGAAAATAATTACAGTCAACTTTCAGGTATTAGAGGTGTAAATTTCTTATTCGTCCAGCACCTTT
>NC_090874.1:69765696-69768196 GCF_036669935.1 Montipora foliosa
ATTTGAATCGAGAGTTTTCGTAACGATACCGCTCAACAAGATTGGTTCTGTAATGGTTCTGAAGATCCAAATGGTTTGTGGACTGATTGGAAAACGTAATTTTTGAATATTGTTAATATTCATGCACCACTCCGATCTAGACGCGCTAGAACCAATAAAGCAGACCCTGGATCAATTCCTTAAAGAAAGGCATGCGTGACCGCTGATGCTGCCAAAAGGAAAGGAATTGCATCGAATCATTCACGCGATTGGGAAAAGTACAAAAAGTTGCGTAATAAAATAAACATTTAAACTTCAAGACTTCTAAAGTATCTTATTTATTCTAATGCTTTTATTCAATCTAAGGGTAATGCTCGAAAAACCAGCCCAAGTTCTCGTCACTAGAGAGAGTGTAGTCATTTTCATTCCTTTAATTGAATGAACGTTAAATTGAGCATTTTTTAGGCTTCATAATCGACGGCTACAAAGTGTTATAACGCGTTGAAATTCTCAACGGCTGTCTAGTGACGGGAGCTTGGGCTGCCTATGGAAAAACGTGGCAAACGGAACCTTTAATGAGCTTACTTCCGGTGTTGTAAATAATACAAGGGTGACAGAATTGAAATTGAATGATGCCGTTATCTCTAATCTTAGTGAGCTTTCTAACGCTTTTAATGACCATTTTTCAACAATTGGGCCCAGACTTGGTAAGGAAAATTCTCCTATTGCTAACAATAATTCAAGTTATATCAATTATATAAATGTAAAAATTATAACAATAAATTCAGTTTTTCTTCGATTAATTGCAGTACTGTTTTCTTACATAAATTTTCTTTACTAAAGCAATGTTTGTTGTTATTCCATGTGATAAGTCATCATTGTGTGCGTTGTTTTTTTGCAGCGGTCGTTTCGTTGGTGTCTTCAGTCCTGTTCTGATAATTTTCCGAATGCTTTTTGCTGAAAATAAGAAGCATTGAATAGTCTTGACATGTTCAAACGTTCTCCCCTCGCATCAGTAGATGAATTCCGTAATAACTTAAGTTGTGTGGGCCCATTTCCCTTACTAGGGCCAACGCTCGGATGGGATAACTTGGGAATTTTTCCGCATTGTTTCGTAGCAATGTTAAAATCCTACTTAGGTCATTCTGTAATAACTTATTGTAGCTCATTTTTCTGGTAACATTTCATTGATTTTTATATCACCGCAGTTATCCAGAAGCAATTTATGAATGAAAAAGTCTCTGAATTGTTTTTGTGAATTTATGGTCAAATTAAGACAATTCCCATGATATTACCCCTTTATGGTGGGTGTCTGGACTGTGGTTGTAAAGTTCAGGTCACAGGTTATATGTATTCCAATATAAAAAGCAACCCAAACCTTTTATTAATGTTAACGTCTTTTAATTTTGCTTACAAAATGAAGTTTGGAAGAAGGTTAGTCTTGTGTTTGTTTCAGTTTAGGGAGATCAATTTGCGTCATGTAATGCCTTTTTGCTTTTCCTACCACACACTTGTATGGTGGACGAATATGTTGCTATATCGTGTGAAGTAACGAGGGGACTGGTATTGTGACGAAAGAGGGGTCAGTTTGTAAAGGAATTGATTTGTTGAAGTGGGTTTTGCAATACGTAAGAGTTGGCTGGGAAACTAAATTGAACTGGGAACATACATACATACATACATTCTGAATTTGGTCTAAAATATATGTAAACTCTATGTAGTGGGTTCACGGAATTTGGCAAGTATTTCATTGAAGGGATATGAAGTGGAGGTACTTTTCACTGAATTGGGAAATCTGTTAGTTTGGCAGCGTGAGCCATGTTCCAGTAATAGTTTGAATTCTGGGGATGAAAGTGCTTGTTTGATATGTTGGTTGACGGTTTGGAACGGAAAGTGGTCAGCTAGTCTTTTTAGGGAAGCAGATAGTTCTCTGAAAAGTTTCAGTAAGGATCTTTCGGGGGTAGCGCTTTTTTAAAATTAAATTTCATTTCATCAAATAGCGAGTGGCACTTCAACTTTCAGCTAAGGATTTGAGCTAAACAGATGAAATTAAATACGTCCATATAAACTATGTTTATATGTTATAAGGACTTACAAAATGGCCTCAAAAGGCTTTTAGGTAAATGTGTTCGTTTACAGGTACATGCCCTTGGCGTTGCGCAATGAGTGCGGGTCCCTTGGCTAGAAAAGCATAGTTAATTACTGCATTCGGAAGTGCGAGATAGTCCATTTCTTCTGTGAGGACTCAATTGTCGGTGTTTAGAGTTTGTTGGATTCGTGTTGATCGAAAGTGAATATTAAAATGTCTCCGCATACCTGTAGGTAGAACAACAGCAATCCACACTATGATAGGTTCTGTCCAGAAGTCATTAATCTGAAGTGCAGCGTGTCCCATACAAAATGATATTAATGTCAGTATTCCCAATAATACCGTCGTTTCTCGTTGCTTCATCCCTTTCCGAATAAACGACAAATCTACGAATGACAAGGATAAGAATTGAGCGAACACATGCTGGTAATT
>NC_090874.1:69773196-69780696 GCF_036669935.1 Montipora foliosa
TAATTCACTTTATTTCTTAGCTCTTATGGAAGGTGTCATATTCAATACGACTTTTTAGTAATATATATGCTGTACAATACTTCCAAACTCTCAGCTTGTCCTCGAGTTTGTAAATGTGATATAGATCTGACGCAAAAATTGTATATGACTTTTCAAACGTCAGCATTTAAAATAATGTACACTAAGTATTTTTGATGAATCAAGACATTTTAACAGGGAAAATGGAAAGAAACGTTTATGTAAATAAAGAAATCTGTATCAGATATACAGATATTGATTAATAAACATATCTTTTGTTTTCCCATCATGAATTTATTTATGTTTGTCATGATATCACCTGTAAAACGTTGCTACAATGATTTTACATGACTGGGAATTGTCAACCATCACAGATGGATTGAAAAAGCTGATGTTGCTAGTGGTACATGTAAATTTGCATATTGTAAAACATGGACTGAATTGGATTTGTAAAAGGTGGATTTATAGAAACATGATAGCATACTTTGACTGTTGATTTGTTTATTTCTTTGTCTATTCTTGACGTTTAAGTAAGTCCTGAAAAAAAATGTTTGTTCGTACATTGTTGAGTAATATTAGCATTTGGGAATTTTTAAGAACATTCGGGAAGTAATTATGGCCAGTAAGCATTCTCTCGTGGTCAAAAAAAAAATTCCCTTGTGCTTATATTTAATTCAACATTTGCACTTGGTGCATTTTTTATTTCTTAAATGATAAACATGTTAATACACAGGAGCTGGTCCAGACTGATTTCCAATGTTTTACGGGAATCTGTAATTTTATTAGGGCAAACACGGAACAAACAAAAGTGTACGTGACAAACAAACAACCAGGCTGCCAAAACACCAGAATTTTAAAAATGCACTGTAGGTAGACCTTTGACGAAAATAATTTTGCATATCTTAATTTTGCGCGGGAGAAGATAGGTGATTGTGCGAGGAAAGAGATGGCGAACTATGCTATCATGTTTCTATAAATCCATGTTTTACAAATCCAGTCCATGTTTTACAAATCTAATCCAGTCCATGTTTTTTTTTTCTTAACAACTTTTATTTCAGTTTCATGACACAACATTTACAATGCAAAACATTACTTTCAATCATTACAATGCTTACTATACTTAAATTATTAACAATATTTACTGTACATGTACTTACAATACTAACATTACTTCCGATCACTACACTTACCAAACAAAAGGTATTAATTTACACCATACAAAACAATGGAAGACATTGACGGAAAACAATCTTATATACAATCAACAATGATGTGTGTAAAGTTCTGCCATTCAGCAAAGAAAAGTTTTTGTTGGCCCAAGGTAAATGCAATGTATTTTTCTAGTTTTATCTTATACTGCACTAATCTTTTGAAGTCAACAAACAGGTGTGTAACAGTTTGGTATACTGAAGGGCAGAATGGACAGTGCCGAAAGGAAACGTTTTTCAGTTTATACAATTATGAGTTAGTAAATAAGATGTGGTGAATGATTTTGTATTGGAACATAATTAATTTTGTTTCTTTTGTAGCTTTAAAAGGTAAAAGGTAAATCTTAGAAAAATTGTCACACTGAAAGTTATAATATTCAAGCCCATTTTCCACAGTGGGACTGGGTAATTTTTTCCGGGTGAGAAGTTCTTGATATAAGGTCCAACTTTCAAATTTGGTCAACAACTCGAAGAGGTTCGAAACCTATTGTACTTCTGCCAACAGAGCGGTTGTGTCGTCTGCGTACTGAGTTAGCTTTACTTCTTGGTTAGCTTGAATCTTGATTCCCTTAATAATGGCAGAGTGTCTGATTGACTGAGCTAGAAGCTCAATAGCAGTCACAAATATTCATCCCTGAAAGAGGGCAACCCTGACGTACACCTCGTTGTAAGAAAAAATGTTTTGAGGCGTGGCCATTGTTAAGAACACAACTAGAAATGATTTTATAGAATACTCCGACCCACTGACGTATTTGGGGACCGAAGTTGAAGTTTAAAAGGCACTTTTGAAAAAAAATCTCATTTGACAGAATCAAAAGCTTTTTCGAAGTCCAAAAATATGGCGATACCAGGAATTTGCATATTCTTAGTAAATTCCATTATATCGATTATTTGATGAATGCTTTCTCCAATGAACCTACCCTTAATGTACCCTGACTGGGAAGGGTGAATTATGTGTGGTAACACTTTTTTCCAGTCCATGTTTTACAATATGACTGATAAATGCACGGATGCATGAAAAACAGCTGGTATGCAAATTTATTATCACATTCTTCATCTTTAGCGCTTGTCAACCATATGCATTACATCGAGTATTGTTTACTTCAGGGAAATTGGGATTTAGATCTTTAATAAATCTGGATCTTCAGATTTCCAATCGAACACAAAATTGGCATCGCGACGGATTTGGTTAATTGAAATCCTTACCTGACATGGATTTCCAATTAGTGAATCAAGTGGAAATCCGAAGATCCAGATTTTAACATCTAAATGATTAAAATCCAAATTTCCCAATCCGGGTGATCTCGTGGCACAGAATAGAATCCCAATTTGACTATTTGTGTCGAAGAGAATCATGTGGCATATAATTTTAAAATTGCATGCAGTGACATAATTAAATTCTTACCTTTTCGTTTTGCTCTTTCGACACCGTATAGAGCTCCTAGAATAATGACTAGGACCACCAAAATCAGCATGACAATGACAGCCATGAGGAAAGTCCGCTTGCTGACAAGTTGGTTCGATATAGCGCTTTTTCCTCGGAATAATGGACTCCCAGGTTCTGTCTCTTGCCGAAGCGGCATATGTTCCATTATGCCAGAAAGAAAACGAAAGATATGTCCAAACTTGCCAAATGGTCGACCTTCTTTCGATGCAAGGGGGTTTTAGTAACCTTTAAACTCAGTCAGTCAATGGTTGTGTTTTCATAGGCTGTTTTTGAGTCCGCCAAGTTCCCAAAACCAAAACAAGTTAGGAACTCTTCGTCACTGCACAGGCTACCCGTACAAACTGGAAAAACCAGAATCCGGAACCCGGAAACCGGAATCCTGAATCCAATTGTAAGAGCCAAAAATTAAAAAAAAAATGAACAAAAGAATGGAGGCTGGTCAAAATATTCTTTAAGTATATGTCATTGAAAAGAGCTACAATAAATAAATAAATAAATAAATAAATAAATAAATAAATAAATAAATAAATAGAAGTCGATATTCATTTCAACTGCTGGTTCTAGAAAGCCTTGGGATTATTTCATTGGCATCGAGTTACAGATGATTGAGTAGTTTATTTCAACTTCACTTTAAAAGCATGGAAATGAGTTTGCTTATAACAAGACAGCTGTTTAAAAAATGCGAAATACCTCATTTTAAGTCTGGGAGAAAGTTTTAACTGTCTTTTTTCGTTTAGCTGCGGCAATTATATTTTTTTATTTTTATTTTATTTTTATTTTATTAGCTTTGCCCTGAAGAAATAAAGAAAAAAAAGAAATTGAAGATATACAAATACAGAAAATACAAAGATAACAACACACCAATAGTAACTTAAATTGGGCAGGGACACCGCAACAGCTAGAGCCAATTACTGCGGACCCACCCATTTCTCTTTATATTTGCCCCCAAAACACAACAAGACCGGAATGAGAGATACTCACGTGCAAAACTGAAGAATTGCTTTACCTGCTTAGTTGCAGTAACGTCTAAACAAGGTGTACGTGTTTTCAATGAATCTAGTGGTAAAGGAACAAGCTCTTTTGACCTTCACGGGCATTGGACATCGACGTAAATGTTTACTCGTACTCACACGTTTCAGGATGCATTGAATGCTACAAGTCCTTGGTGAAATAGCAAAAAACAGAAGAACATGTCCGAGAGATTAAAACTGAACTGAGGTCCTCTTTTTTAGCGAGTAAGCGTACGCACTGGTCTTTAATTAGAGAAAGCAAAAAGCGAAACAACAATATCAATGTGGCCGGACCCCGAAGACCAGAGGAAGAGCTTGAAAAATAACAGATTTACCGATGCCAGTAGGCAAATTAACAAATATCTAATTTTTGTCTTACTTTGATAACCCGAAAACCGTGAATACTAGAAATATTTATGAAATGTTTTATTAGTATCAAGTTAACAACCACGCGTGAAAAAAACTAAACCGCAACCGGTAACGGTAATTAGTTTGTGGTTTCATGTCGCTTTTTATTGATTGCAGCACGACTGGAAATATCAAAATCAAATCAAAGTAAGCACCACCTGGATTAATGCTTCCTTCTGACTCCATGTTTAGGTCGCTAAACTCAAATTTCTTACACACACTTCTGAAAACGCAGAAGAGAAGAGAAATCAAGTAACGCGAGGGACTAGAACTAGGTTTCGGGAAAATGGAAGCCTGCAGCATGTTCCTTATTGGCCAGTTTGAGGACAGGAATGCAGACCTCGAGTGAGCAGCCATTAGTGAGGAGGAGTGCTGCGAGACGACCTAGATTTGGGTGGACGTCAATCAAATGTTTCCAAAACGAACTGGACTGCCACCAACTGAACAGGACTACTGTCATGGAAACATTTGATTGACGGTACCCAACTTTAGTTTTCAAGAATAAAAAAGTCGTTGATGGGTGCGTGTGATTGAACCCGGCTGTAAAGCCAACTGGAGAAATTTTGCGGTCATCGAATAACAGATCGCTCTGGGTTGCAAGCCAGTATTTTTTGTCATGTGGTTGTGACGCTGGGCTATGGTGCGTTTCGCTTTCTATGACATTATATCTGTGCCAAAACTCAGCATCGAAATTTGACATCCACAAACCTGTCTTCATTTTCATATTCCATATCGAAGTTTCATATCCAACATTGAAATTTTGAATCTAGCGTCGATGTTTTGAATTTGACATCGAAGTGGAAGTTGACGAGATTGTTCGGCTTTTGGGGGAGGCTACAACTCTCTTTCTGAGCCTCCCTCTTCCTTTCCAAGGAGAGCGGCTTTTTGAATTAGTTCTATAGAAGTGTTAGTGCCAATGCGCTTTAATTTGCTTTCAAGCCTTTTTGGAACTGTTCCCAGTGTCCCAATTGCTACTGGAAGTACCTGGTCTCGGACATTCCACATTTTCTGAATCTCTCTTGTTAGGTCCTAGTATTTCTCTCTAGCTTTTCCACTTCCTTGGCATTTACAGCTGTGTCTTCTGGGACTGCTATGTATATTACTTGGCATGTCTGTTCTTGTTTGTTAATAACGACCAAGTCGAGTCTCCTTGCACTAATTTGGTGGTCAGTCTGGATGTTATAATCCCGTAGCAGTTTGTAGTCGTCGTTCTCAAGGACAGTTTCTGGTTGATGTTCAAACCATTGAACATCAGCAGTGATTAGAGCTTCTGTTTCTCGTTTAAGGTCCCCTCTTTGCAACCATGCCTAGGTCTTCTCATTTCGTTCACTATCTGTTTGCTTGAGAACTGACCATATAAAACTTCTTCCCACTCTGTCTTTCTCTCACCTTTCCTTCGTTGTTTGGGGTTTCTAAGTCGTGGGTTACCAGTTCCCCCTTCCTAGCTGCTTGAATCAGTTTCTCATCACTGTGCAGGTTGTAATTTTGTAATGAGATCTTGCACTGTCCAAGGCATTCTTCCACTGATATTAGGCCTCTCCCTCCTTCTGGTCTTGGTACATAAGGCCTGGTTACACAATACCTTGGGTTAAGTGCTCTGTTCATTGTTAGGGTCTTCCTTGTTCTTGTGTCTAAATCTCTTAATTCCTTTTTGGTCCAGTTAATTATACCACCAGCATACCTTACCAGGGATACAACCCAAGTGTTGATTTCTTGTATTAGGTTTCTGTCATTCAGTTTGGATTTTCCCAGCTTTCGGACACACCTTAGATAATCTTTGCTAACTTTCCCTTTGATCTGACTATGGAGCATTTCATCTGCTTCAATAACTCCTAGTATTTATAACCTTCACCCTCTTTCAGTGCTTTGATTTCATTGTCGTCAGGGAGTTAGATACCATCTGATTCCAATAGCTTGCCTCTCTTTAGGACTAGGACTGCACATTTTTCAATTCCGAACTGCATACTGATGTCTAGTCTAAAGATTCGCACCATCTGTGTAAGGGACTCAAGCTGGGCTTTATCCTTTCCATATAGCTTCAGGTCATCCATTAATAGTAGATAATTGACCTTTGTCTTGTCCGTAAAGTGGTATCCCGCTGTTGCTTTTCTGAGGATTAGTGTAAGGGGTATAAGGGCTATTACAAATAGGAGGGGAATTTCCTTGAAAGATTCCTCTTTTGATGTTAACTTCTCCAAGGTTCACTCCATTTGATGTAAGAACGGTTTGCCAGCTTTTCATGGTGTTTGCTAGTAGAACCCTTATATTCGTAGCTACTCCAAACATCGCCAGGCACTCAAGGATCCATGAATGTGGGACTATGTCCAGCACATCGCTAGGTTCTTATTCCGGGCTTTGCTTTCTCTGAGCAGACCCTTGTCAATAAATAGCTGGTCATTAGTTCCCCATGAACCTCTTCGGCAGCCCTTCTGTTCCTCAGGTAAAAGATCCTCTCTGTCCAAGTATAGATATATTTCTTCAGAGATGATTCCTGTTAGCATCTTCCAAATAACTGGAAGGTATGTTATGGGTCGATAGTTCCCTGGGGATGTCCCCTTTTCAGGATCTTTCATAATAAGCACTGTTCTGCCCTTGTCATCCACTTCGGAACATTTCTTGGTGTGCAATGCGTTGTTGCAGGCTTGTGAAATGCTTAAGCCAGAAGCATTGTACAAGGTCGGGTCCTGGAGCTTTCTAGTTAGGGGTTCTTTTTACATAACGTGCAACACTTTCTTTCGTTATAGATATATTTCCTTGTCTGTTAATATGTATCTCACCTTTTAACTCCTTTAACCATTCTGCATCCGAGCCCTGACGCCCCCACATACGCCTCCAAAATCCTACTAATTATTTGGTGATTTCAGGTTGTTGTTTTGTGAAGTATGGCAAACAAATGCACGGAATTTCGTGGTGCACGTGCATAACGAGTATTTTTCGTTTTTTAACCAATAACATTTCGGAAAAGAGTAGCAAGATAAAAACATGACCTTTCGGCGACGACGACGTGGGAGGCATGGTGGCGTCATGGTTAGTGTACTCGATTCCGGATCGAGTGGTCTGGGTTCGGGTCCTGGCTGGGGACATTGTGTTGTGTTCTTGGGCAAGACACTTTACTCCCACGGTGCCTCTCTCCACCCGGGTGTATAAATGGGTACCGGCGAAATGATGGGGGTAACCCTGCGATGGACTGGCATCTCATTCAGGGGGGACTAAAAAAAATACTCCTAGTCACTTCATGCCACGGAAACCAGGATAAGCTCCGGCTCTGATGGGCCACTTGGCTCGTAAACAGACTTTACTTTACTCGGCGACGAGATGTCACCATTATCAAATGCAAATTATTCTAAGTTAGGTAACGTTATATAAAGGATAGCGAGTGGAAAATACATTAGATTAAATGAGGCGGTGA
>NC_090874.1:69790696-69795696 GCF_036669935.1 Montipora foliosa
TTCCTTGACTTGAAAACAAAACCAGGATGACTTTGTCTTGTATTTTCGCTATTTTTTTATAAAGTTTTTTTGTAAATCTTTATTCAATGAAATGTAAGAAAAAAGAAGGTCGTGATTTTCGCTTGAAAATAGCTTCCATCCAAGCGCTTCCAATAATGCTCATACTCCTCAATAATATGGCCGAATCAATACCTGATGAATTTTCTCTCATGGATTTAGAGATCATCTGGATGGACATTAATCTAGATACTTAGTCCTTACTTTAATAAGGACGATTTTCTCCCTATAATATTAAAAACACCGAATAGTTTTTCAACGGAGAACTTGTCACAGTCGGATATCGGTTGAGTATTCTTTTCTAATACAAAGAGAGATTTGGCAATGCTTCGATAATGATGGAATGGGGCCAAGAGTCCGTTAGAGCCAATAAAAACATCAATACGAGTCACAGGTAGGCTGTCGACTAGAGTAAAAAGCGCAAACAGATAACTGTGAAAGAGGTGGCGCAGTTTTGGAACAGAAGAAAAATGACTTCCCACAAATCCAATATATTTTTGTTATTCTTGCTGAATTTTGGCACATTTATTTTCACCCATGATAGCCGCAAACACGAATACTACTCCTTCAAAGACCTCCGAGAGGCTGTAAATGGCGATGTTCTTACCTTTGAAGATCAGCAAAGGCTTTTTAAGAGTCTGCATCTTTTAAACTGCACCGAGAACAAATCTAGCCCAGATTACCGGCAGGTAAGAAGAAATATACTAAGAATTTCTCTGTTACAGCTACGTTGTTGCATGAACCTGAACTTCAGACGGAACGTACAAGAATTGCGACAAGTGACTAGTTGAAGGGTTTTTAGAAAACGTAAAAATACACCCCCGAATTTCTAAAATTCCGGTCAGTATTTTTCCGTAGGCGTCTGTGCCTACAAAAATGAAGTCCTGTATCATTCATCTACTCTATGACACACACTGAATGGGTTTAACTCATTGCTTTATATTTTAATAGGAAAATTTGTATTTCTGCTAACTGTTAGTGTTAATGTGAAGTTATACATGGTGCACCTGGGGACCTTAAAATATTCACGTCTTATAGGACTTTAATTTTCCCTCTTTTTCACAGTGCTTTACCCACAACGATCTCCACAATTTCGACGGGTCATCGCCATCAAAGACGCTAAATGCAACCGAATTTACAAAAATATGTCCTGTCATTTTGTTTTGCTTGTTGCCCGCGCTTGACAAGAATGGTGGGGGACATCCATGCAGCCACGCGGACGACCTTTTCAATGTGTTTGTAAGCAATTATAGCGAAGGCGAACAAGGGATCACATCCGAAGCTTTGGACAATATTCTAGGGGCGATAAACAAGTCGATCGGCCTTTTTTTCACCAAGAAGAAGGTACGTGTACATGTATTTTGCAACAATCTCTTATTCTGATATAACCTGCCATCAGGCCCAATCGCTCTTTTGTTCGCCATATATCGCAGCTTTCCTACCCTGCAGAAATCGTTCAGCACGCTAAGTAAAACCAGTCTCATCTCAAATTAGTGTAAGTGCGAATTGTTACCTGTCTATTAGGTGCTGTGTTCACTGCTCGTGTAGTGGAATCATAAAAGGCTTTGTTATACGTCCTAACTCAAATACGTTTTCCGATTGGAGGAGAACGTGTCACCTGTCATGGGTCAAAACTCACTAACTCTCTACAGCGAACAAAACTCCCTAGGGAAACAACGACTTGAACTTTCGACTCCCACGTTATCAGGTCGTGCACCTTTGAAACAGCGGCAAATTGGTATGCCAGCCGAGTCAAGCAAATAATTTTTACGCAGTCATGGCAGCTAAACAGTTTCAAACAAGAACTGAAGAAGAAATTTTAAACGAAGTTTAACCTTTGTGATTTGAATTAACATTTAATGCTTTGTGACTTATGATATATGCAAATTACTGGGATTTGCAAAATATTGCCATAAAGTCGTAAGCGGACATCCGTGTATTGTTCTCTACTCTGGACTCTCAACGTTCCCGTCAACAGGTTCTCAAGAGAACACTCGGAAAAGCACCTGAATAACTGAAATCTATGCTTCAACTGAATTCTGATATCCACTCCAGAAATACACGTTTGAGTAAACTAAACCTACGCTGCCCCATATGCAAAAACTCCACTGAAGAGGGTGAACGTTAACAGTCAGATCAAACAAAGACTGGAATAACTTAGAGAAAGCGCTCAAAACTCTAAGGACACAAAAAGTTTGAAAACGAGACTAACAAACACTCTTTTAGTAATTACAATGATCAATGATCGCTTTACTATAAATTTTAATTTGTTTTTGTTTGTAAAACAGTAAATGGTATTATATATATATATGCAGACAGTACGGCTTTGGTCTTCTGGGCCTCACTAGTGCATTGCTGATGTCTAGGATGGAGATTAAGCTTAAAAAACCACCCCAAATGTTTCACACATTTGATACATCTAAGCCATGCCAAAGTGCTCAAACTAGCGAGATAGTGAGCATTCAAAATTGCTAGAGGCAATGACTCATCCTAGTAGAGTTCTCAATTTGGACATGAAAGCAAAAGCTTTGTAATGCCCAAGAGAAGAAACTACAGCAAAGAAGCAGCTAGAAAAAAATACAAGCTTACCGGCACGGTAAACAGCTGGATGAACCCAGATAGAATTAAACTTAACCTGAGAAATCAATTCGATATCGCATATCGAATTGAATCCTACGTTTAGCATCAGCAGTGATAAACTTAACAATGGCTCTAGAGTCCTCTCTACCCTTGTGAAAAGTAGCATTATTGCGAAATTTCCGAATCCCGCACAAAATCGACTTAAAATGAAATACAAAAGCAGACGCAACCACTTCCTTTCGGGCACCGGGAATTAGTAAAAGAAAACAATAGGGGCAATTAGGAACGAAGGGGGTTGACAACACGGCAGACAGCAAAGGGACAAAGCGACACCAGACCAATTTAACTCTACGACAACCCAAGAAGCAACGATCAATCGTCTCTAGAGGCGAGCATGAAGCACAGCGGGACGAACGACTATAACCCCAGATACAAGGAGAATGCAGCACCTTAACAGCGCGAAGGGTAATCAACCATGCGAGATCATTCTTTTAATTCTCAGTAAAAGAATCACGAACCATACTCCAATGCCGAGAAAGAGAAAAAAGAGAAGGAACGAAGCAGGAACAGAGGGCAGGGAGAATCGGGGTGGTGCACAAATCCGCTAAAAAACCCTTGTAAAAGACCCGGGATGTATAAGTAATCCCAGAAGGCAGATCAATAGCCCAAAAGAAAGAAAGGATATGCGCATAAAAGGCAGTGGGTTGGGCAGCGGGCAACCGGAAGAGAACATTTCGTGTGCCAGGGCAGTACACGTACACTCTGCTCAAGTAACCGTCTAGTATTAGAAAAACCAATACTCAACATGGTTTCTTATGGTCAACGAGCTTTCAGCTACGCCGGACCGGAACTCTGGAACATCTTACCAGAACATACAAAAAACTCTAAATCAGTAAATGGCTTTAAAAAAAAAATTAAAAACCTACTTTTTTCAATTAGCATTTAAATAAGTATTTATATGAACATCTATCAGTCCATATGATTAGAGCAGTATAGGTAGTATATTTTTACTGATATACATATTTTTATAGATTTCCGTATATGTATATATATATATATATATATACAATATGTATACAATGTGCCCTCCCGGTTGTCACCATAATGGCTTTATGGCAACTCCTGAACTTGGGCACAGGATGTACGGTATATATATATATATATATATATATATATATATATATATACACATTTTTACCTTATTGTAAGCGCATTGAGATTTTAAATGCGCATATAAGAAAATTTTCTTTATTATTATTTATTATTATTATTATTATTATTATTATTATTATATAAAAAGTACACATATCCCACAATTCGTCGATTCGCTCTGACGAAGGGTTAACCCTCGAAACGTCAGCTT
Source organism: Montipora foliosa (assembly GCF_036669935.1). Classification (NCBI taxonomy): domain Eukaryota; kingdom Metazoa; phylum Cnidaria; class Anthozoa; order Scleractinia; family Acroporidae; genus Montipora; species Montipora foliosa. The sequence continues at coordinate 69,794,697 of NC_090874.1, forward strand.
TTAGAATCTCTGTACGGTGGTCAATTTACATTATCAACTCCGTTGATAAAAGCAAATTTTTGTAAATTGTATTCAGTGGTTAGGTTGGCTTAGATGTTCCACGTGTGTAGGACATTTGGAGTGGTTTTTTAAGCTGAATCTTCATCGTAGACATCAGCACTGCACTAATGACGCCCAGAAGGCCGAAACAGTATACAAATTTTTGTATACTACTTCCCCACCGACGCAGCACCACAGTTACTTAAGAAACTACTCCCTTCATTTATTTCCTGGATACAATTTGTCCGTTTGCTGTTCGAGGTGTCCGCAGTCCGGTGATTTCTTCAGGGAATTTGCTCAGCTCATGGACTCTAGGACCCAGGCCCTTACGGCTAGCTGCCCACTCCGTCTCTGCGTTTCTTGTGAATTTTTTGTACTTCTGAATACGTAAACAGCTTGTGTTTTAATTGTAAGTAAAAGTTGTTTTTTTTTCTCAGATGAGCATCGCGTAAGCGTGAAACTCAGAGTGACACATGTCTTATAGATTAGTTCAGTCTTCAGATATACTATGCTCTGCGAAACGCATCGAGCACTCTACCGCAAGGATAGACTATACTCGATATAATCATCTAATAATCATCATATAATCATCTCGGATATATATATACCCTAGATGATTTTTCATTTCAATGCATCCATCAGGTGCAGGCCCCTAACAACTCCGAAGAAATCGATAGGCTTTTAATTACTTGTGATTTCTAAACCTTACCTTGAATTCGGTGGTTCTTGAGTCGATATATTGAAGCTGACATTTTTTGCAAGAAACTAAATAGATGACGTTTTTGGAACTACATGTAAAATTGGGTATAACAATGGAGGATTTACCTGTTTTAAAACTGCAAAAATTTTTCGAGTCGACAAAATAATTTTTACAACGGTCGCATCTGCTCTTGTCACATTTATAGCAACCTCCCTCAAGTGAATTGGTGTTTTGTGTATTTAGAAGGTGCTGAAATTTCTC
>NC_090874.1:69803196-69808196 GCF_036669935.1 Montipora foliosa
TGGTCACCACACAAATGGCACTGTAAGTTTTTGAAGAGTATTCATCTTTTGTTATAATTTAAACGGAATCTCTACTCATTTCTGCTAAAATTTGGACTATTGAGTGAAATAAATTTTCATTATAACCAAAATAAACTTCTGTGAAATTATAGCTTAACATCACTTTAATCAAGAAAAACCTATTTTGAACTGACTAGATGCGATATAGGTTTTTCCTGATTAAAGTGACGCAAAAAAAACTTTAAAAGAGATTTGTTCAAGCATACAACAACAAAAGCAAACGATATAATCCGACGTTCAGAGTGATCACGACTCTATTGTCAGGAAAAATATGGAATAGGTCATGAAAATTACTGAATTTAAGGCGACGTTGGTGTGAAAATTTACATAACACAGAGCGTAAATCACACAAATACGTTCCCATGAATGGAGTCTGATTACACGTTAAGATTTGGCTTTAAGGTGTTTATAAAAAAGAATTTCGTGCGTTAAACTCTTTAGAGGATAATAAAGGCTGCTGCTGGACACAAACTTTGGACTGAACGAAATGGTAGTGCTAACGAGCTGCTTTGGAAACTTCAAACGTGTGCAAAAAAGGTAAAGTATTCTCACGTTTGAAGTACCCAAAACACCTCGTTAACTCTACCATAAAAAAATTTCGCGCAGTCCGAGGTTTGTGACCAGCAGCAGCAGCAGCAGCCTTTATCATCCGGGAGGCAGGTGACACGGTTCGTGTAGTCCTACCATTCAAAGACCCAACTTCAGCATATATTTTTTTATACCGTGATGAAACAACTGAAGCCCGGTTTACAATACAGAAATTTTTTGGCACGGGTCCCAAAAAAAAAAAAGGTTCGGATCGGATAAAATTTGCGGTGTAGACAACCTGTCAGTACCAAAATTCTTACTCGTGCTGGGACCTTCGGCGAGGCTGCTCATTCTCCACCAAAATTACGCGGACGTTCTTGATTATAATTGAACTGCGCATGTCTACAAGAGAACTTACCCGGGCCCAAAAATTTTGGCACGGTATTTTTGATACGGTAAAAATGGTGTAGTGTAAACAAAGTTTGCCGAGCTCTTTTTAGGCGCCCGTGCCAATTTCACACGAGCCGTGCCGAAAATTGTCTGTAGTGTAAACCGGGCTTTAAAGAAGTGACTCTAAAAGTACACACCGCCATCCAGTCCGTGTTTGTGAGCCGAAAAATCGAACAAGATCACCCTAACCCTAACCCTGAATGTAATGTAAATTGTGAATCATTCAATTTTATTAGTGTAGGCAATCACATGATTACGGCAACCTCGTTCCCAGGTTCTCTCGAGCTAGTGCTTCCGTGACAATTGAAAACACTAGGGAGGGGTCCTCTCTAAACAAGGAATTTGTCGCGTTGAGCTTTGTCGAATTCAAAGCAAGGCTAATAGCTTCGCGCTGCGACTCCGCCATTACCCGCAATGTTTTACAGTAGCCTTCAGGCTGAAATTTCGCATAGTATTTATTCTAACGTTAATCTAAAAGTTAAACAAGTTATCTGCCTCGAGGCAATTTACCATGGCCGTGATGTTGTCGCCGTGTTACCCACTGGATATGGAAAGTCGGTTATATTTCATCTTCTTCCTTCGTTGTTCCTCGACAAAATCAACTATGAACGTGGAGCAGCAGCTCATCCCGTACTAATTGTTGTTTTTCCTCTAAATGCGCTGATCAAAGATCAGATCAGAAGGCTCCAGGAGGGAAATGTTAAAGCAGCGATATTGAACGTGAAGAAGAAAACAAACTCGGAGGATTTGGAATTAGATCTCAGACTGAACAGCACAATCTACAGCAACTTATGACAGACGATGTATATGTTTTCTTCGGCGTTTGCAAACTATTATCGCCGGACATAGCTGCAGAAGAACATATGTTCACATACCGCAGCACGTGAAACTTGGTCTGTTTTGGTGACAACACATTTCGTACTCCCGTAGTCTCAGTATAGACAAAATTCTTACTAAGCCGCCCCTCCCTTCATTGAATAAATTGTCATCTCCCAGATTCTGGGAGACACGTGACCAGACCCTACCAGGGTCTCTCCTCGCTCGCACCAGACGTTAAGATGAGAGGCCCTGGGAACGAGGTTGATGATTACGGGTGCAATTTGGAATAAATGAGCACGAGTAAAATTTTTAAAGACTAACAAACATGCACGAGCCCTCAGCGTGAGTGCACTATGGTCTTTGAAAATTTCAAAAGTGCTCATTTATTCCAAATTGCACGAGAAAAATCATGTGATTATTTATTAATAATAAACGTGAAAAATTTTTTACCCTCACATTACGCATTCAACCGGCTCGGATTCTTGCCAGTCTTGTTCGTCTTTCTTAGAAGTATAACATAAATATTCTCCAGAACATTTAGTTAAGGGCGACTGGTTCAAAGCTTTCATTATGCAGTTGTTTGTGCTTTCCTTTGTAGTCTTTGTTTTGCAGTTACCTTCAAACTTTCAATGAAAACATTGCTATTGTCGCGTTCTCGCCAAATCTATCCGCTATTTTGTCAATTCAGCTTGCGCCATCCAGGACTCGCATTTGATTGGCTATCTGTCAACTTCTTTGTTCATTGCTTTATTACCTTTTTGCATTGAATAACCTCTTTTCTGCACTGTGTTACCGAAAAACTGCACTTTTCTCAGCCAATCAGATTGCAGAGGTGCATATTATTAACTGTACAACAATATTTGTGTAAATGGAAAATACGTTGACCTTAAAGTTTTCATGATGCAAGGCTTAGAGCAACTCACGATCTTTACCAAGGATCGGAAGTCACAAAATAAAACAAAAACCAAAATTGGATAAGTTCATGAAAATGTTGGCTTGTAGTATTCGCACAAGAGTTTCTTCCTTTATTTTACGACAGCTCAGTTTGCATACCTGGCCATTCATTGACTCAGCGTGGAACTGAGATTCGTAGATTTGTAAATTGTACCTGTAATTCGCATGTGATAGGTTATATACTGTTTTGTCCGATTGGCGAAGTGCGGTATGTTCTAAGTAATGTATTGTCTACTACTGGAAGTTCAATAACATATTGTCATATGAAAAAGAAATCACCAACAGTGTTTTATTTTGACATGGATTATCTAGCGCATTAAACAGTAAGGATTATGCTTCCACCAGTACGCTAACCCTACACCCCTCGATCAACCCTAACCCTGGACGTCCCCTACTTCAACTATGCTGAGCAAGATTGCACATACAAAAACTGACACTTAAGCCGTTTCTTTCTTAGTGTTACTCACTGGAAGACGTGATTAACGTTTTTGATGTTGATCGCTCCACTGGTGCAGATATTTATGACTTTCAACAACTTTGCCCGGCATTTCTTCAACAAGCCACGAGTGGAGCATGCAACCACGTTAAGTCACACAAAACAGAAAATGACGTAGAGAAAGATATGCTCAAAAGTGAGTGACTTTTTATGTATATAATATGGTATGGTATGGTTTAATTAGGGACAATTCTGGACAAAAGTGGGGGTGCCTTTTCTTTTCCAAATTTTTTGTTTAACATTTTGTCGTTATTCTCCTGGAGTGTTATTTTCTAATAACATAATAATAACTGTCGCGGCTAATCGCCGTCGCAAAGTACAGCAACGACGCAGCTCAACAAGGTCGAACCGAAAGCATATGGTGGCGCCTCTGGCAGCTGCTATACGGTCCATGTGTGACCTTGGAGCACAGCTTACAGCCAGCTGGAATCAGCTGTATGTTGGTTTTTGCTGAGGGGGGAAAACCGCAGAACCCGGAGAAAAACCCTCGAACCAGAGAAGAGAACCAACACAAACTCTTATGGCGTTGGGTCCGGGAATCAAACCTGGGCCACATTGGTGGGAGGCGAGTGCTCTCACCACTGCGCCATCCCTGCTCCCAATTTTCGAATGACCAGTATCTGTCCTTCATTTATGGTGGAGATTAGTAAAAAATTGAGACCTACGGAAGCTATGAAAAATCTTAGGGGACATTTTAGTTTTTTTTCTAAATATGACTATCTTTTTTTTCATCGATTTTAATAGATAGTTCATGAGAAAAACAGCTTTCAACCAAAATTTCAATCGTGAAATAACTTTTTAAGCCTGTGAAATCCTTGCTAAAAGTGCACACATGCAGGCCGCAATCTTGTTTTATACTTAGCAGCCAGGAAACCCGTTCGTGACGTCATTGAGTCCAGCTGACAACACCTACGGCCTACGGTATCCCACGTCTTAAAACCAGTCGAATGTCCTTTTTTTTTGTTGGTCAAATGGGCATACCCCACGGTTATTTAATTGAGCTCCGATCCGGTGAATCCAATTTTATGTCCTTCAGTATTTCCAAACTCCCTTACGGTGATTGGAACACCCACACTTGCCCCGACTTTCCAGCATTCTGAGGGCGCGTTAACCCGTCGACCACAGTGACGAAGTGCTTACAATACGATGAGAGTAAATATTTAATTTGGAATCTTTTCTGTCCGCGATAATTGACACAGTATCAAACCTTACTTCTGAAAGTATTTGATAAAGTGGACAGATGTTTTTTCTTTGAGAACGCAAGCTTTAAAGGTAAGGAGAATTTTCTACGTTATTTCTAGATCTTGCTTCGTTCTTGTGTGTTCCACTGTGAACATTATTTTGCATAGAACGAATATTCTAATCGACCAGTTTCTTGCGAACCAGTTTATTCATTCATTCCGACGTAGAAAGAAGATAACAAAAGAGCCTTCAACGGCCAAACAGAATAAAACATAGGGAGCCAATGGCCAACTCGTGGATAGGTGTCAGTTTGATAGGCCTGCAAAGCTGATGATGCTATTTTCGCTAATGAGGAAGATAGATGTGGATAGTGAATCGAAGTGAATTTAATATTGTATCTAAATAAATTTAATGTGCATAAATTAAAGTGCGGTTATAGTTTTTCTCCAGTGTTGTTTTTCTCATATGGGTCATGTTTTTATCATACTATAAGTAGTGCAGTCTTCTGTAT
>NC_090874.1:69820696-69835696 GCF_036669935.1 Montipora foliosa
TCCGATTAGTTGGGTGATACTAGAACAATTAGACCCTTCGCCCTCAAGCGCCACGGGTCAATAGCCCATTCGGCTTCGCCTCATGAGCTATTGACCCGTAGCCCGGAAGGGCTACGGGTCTAATTGTTTAATAACTTTGGTTCAAATCGACAAAATCGTCCAGGACCCCGACCGAAACGGTATGGGCGTGATGCCCGTACTGGACTGACTGTATGAGACGTCTCGATAACCTTTCACGGTCACGTCGGCCGACGGAGCTGTAAATACGTTCAAACTCATCGCCTCCTTCTTTGTCTTTTGGGTTGTAATCGTCGTACTGAGGATTGTACCAAGGTGTACTCGGGAGGTCGTAGCACCGCTCTGCTCAACCAACCACTGTACTGACGGGGATGGTCCGTTAGTTTTATACTGGTGGTCGTCCAATATCGGCTCCATGCACGATGTCAAAGCGGACGCGATTGAGCCACGAACGCTCTCATTTTCGTCCAAAGATATCTGACACACGACGTTGGGCTTTTTTATAGCCGTACTGTCCTCTGGCTTTCATAACGGCTTTCAGGATATCACCGGCTTTTCGTTTAAGAACCGTCTCAAGGTTTGTCCAATGACCTGCCCTGTAGCCCCCAGAGACAGTCCACTTGACGTGGCACTGAGAACCGATTGTAAGGATTCCAGCACGATGGGTGCTGCGATCTTGATCAGTTCCTCCATGAACCCATTCCCGTCCTGACCACGAAGGGCGGGAAACATACTGCGTCAGACTGCCACCTCTCATGATGTGTCCTTTCTACCCCTAGGGTGTGCTGGTTTTTATACGTTCCCGTCACCTTGTCGTCGAAACTGAAAGGTGACGATGGTTTTGCCTTTTCCAAAGTAAGGCCAGGCTTCCATTACTTTCGGCCAAACTGACTTCGATCACGTCCAAGTAAGGACGACGCAAGGGTAACCATTGAATGTGCCCACCACGTCCGAATACACCAGCAATGTATGTGACATCGAGGTGACGGCATCTTGAAGCCCTGATTGAGATTCGTAAACTTCCAGTCCACGACCTGACTTACATGTTATAACGACTGGGGAAAGGCTAGGAATCGCTCGCTGCAAACGGATATCATCTTCTTAGATCTCCCTAAGGCTTTTGACAGTGTGCCACATGAGCGTTTGTTGCTGAAACTACAGCGGCATGGGATAGATGGCTCTCTACTACTGTGGATTAGAAATTTCTTGACGAATAGAAGGCAGCGTGTCGTGGTAAGGGGCAATTGTTCAGACTGGTCACCCGTGATTTCAGGCGTGCCCCAAGGAACAATACTCGGCCCAATCTTATTTATTATCTATATAAATGATATTTCGGCAAACATAACATCAACAGTCAAAAAATCTACGCTGATGACACCAAAATCTACCATACGATCAATGAGCCTGATAAGGATATACCAGCCGTACAGCTTGACCTGAATAAATTAAGCTAACAAGTGGCAGCTACTTTTTAATCCCGCAAAATGTGAAGTCATGCGTGTAACGCACAGTAGAGACAGATCTCAGCCAAGTTACTGCCTAGGTACACAGGTACACAACTAAAATCTGTTGAAAGTGCCAAGGACCTAGGGGTCACACTAAACTACGATCTATCTTGGGGTAAACACGTTCCTACATAGTAAAAAAGGCGGCGAACTAAGTGTTAGGTATAATTAGGCGATCACTTGGAAACGATAAACGGTACGCGTTTTCTTGCCTCTTTAAGTCGTTGGTAAGACGTGCTTGGTAAAAGTCCAAAGAAGAGCATTACAGTTGGCGTCAAAGCAAAAGCGCGGAGAAATGAGCTATGAAGACCACTGCCGCTTACTGAAGTGGCGGAGAAACGTAGAGAGTTCTTATCTCTAGTCCAGTGCTGCAAGATATTTTTGGGAATAGATAGCCTTTCTTTTTCGGACTTTTTTGAACTTACTAAATGTAATCGAACTAGAGCAAATCATGATTATAAGCTCGATGTAAAAGTTGCCATCGTTAATTGCTACAAATATTCTTTCTTTGTATGGTCTTTAACATGTGGAATAACTTGCCTAAAGATGTTGTACACGCAGGATCGCTGACTTTATTTTGCAACAGATTAAGGACTTATATGAATATTGATTAATACGATTGTAAACAGTTTTAATTATCTGTATATAACGTTTTAGATTCTAGATTTAACCTTTTCATCTTTTATTTTGGGGAGTCTTTTATACAGGGTTGACCTCTAGATATCCCCTTTCGAGAGATATTTTGTAACTTTAATTTTTTTTATCTCTTGAATAAAGTGTTGTATCATTGTATCAAAACGACCCCTGCCCCGGGGTACATGACCCTTAAAGGTCCCCCTGTCAATTCGGTCGTTTCCACCTTGGTCATTCTCTTGGCGGTTATATGCCAGTTCGTGATCCATCCTGTGCGAAAAGCTGTGGATTCTTGGACTTCATATCCTCACGCAACGATTTAATGTCCGCCAAAACTTTTCTCTCCGTCACAGCATCCTCTTCTTCCCAACGAAAGTTTGGCCATTTTGCGTCCTCGGCTATCCCACCACTAATGCCTTCGAGTCTCGTAGTGATCTGCCATTCTACCTCGGCGATGAGGGCTTTCATGAACCCGACCTTGTCCACCGATGGCTGTTTGATTTTCGACGAGAACGTCACGACCGTTTTCGTTTCCAGCGTGTGGGTATTCCCTGGTGTCTGCTTAACATTATACTTAACTCTTGCCAGTGTGTCATTGGTTGGATCGAACAGTTCATTCAGTTCCAGATTTCCCAGTCGGGCACGGAGACAGACACCAGACCGACTTCTCAGTTGCCATCAAATTGGACGGGATGCGGTAAACAGACTTTGAAAGCACTGCTGGTATTCTTGGGAAACTCCAGCGACACGTCACTGAGTAAAACGACCGGTTCCATGAAGCTACAAAAATGCAATCGGACGGGAAGCACTTTACCTGTAGGAAACAACACCCGACTTCGGTCCACTTCGGTCCACTTCGGTCACACGAACTTGTACGATCTCGACCCTGGATCCTCAGAGACAATGATACTCGATATGTCGAGGTTCCCACCAAATCCCCTCGTTTTTATAGGCGACGATCTCGAGCAGTTCGTCATAGGTCTGATCCACCCACTGACTGTCGATCAGGTTCACGTACAGGTCGCTTGACAAAAGTGGTCGGAAATTCTTTGTATACGGCTCCATCGTAAAATTATTCTTTCGTTAAGTCCACTCTGGGTCCTTTCTTGTCTTGCGGTTCTAGCAATAGAGTAGGACCTGATTAGACGTGAGCCACCTCATTAAACGACGTCGTATAGTATGTCAACCAACCCATATTCCGGGCCATTTCCGCGGTAAATCCAAAATACATACATTTGACCGATTCAGTCAAGATGTCGGTATTGTTCATCACCAAGTTGTCCCTGTCCCATCGGATCGTGACGGCTGTCTTTCTCCTCACGGTCTTTGATCCTACCGTCACGTTCTTGTACAACGTCTTCCTCACTGGCAACGTGTCCAGGATCTGCTGTTCCAACGTATGAATGATCTTCTTCACCAATTCCACACCAGTCGACAAAGTTGTCAGGTCTTTGGCTCGGACAGTACCATTCCTTCTCCGACTCCGAGATCCATGGACGTCGTGGTACTCAAACGAGTACATGCAAAAGTACCCATTAGCATTCTTATTTCGGAATGAACTGGTAACAGAATGCACGAGGATGTCTTTGGGGTTCTCTGAAGCCGTTGGCGTATGAAGCAGGAACACGCCCTGTCCCGTCCCATTCCTTAAGTTTATACATAACCACGGGTCTGGGTAACACACGTTCGATGAAATAGACCTCTTCCGTCCATTCTCGTAGATACCCTTTCTTGAAAGGTCGATGTTTCTTGCTGACTCTGGTTGTATCCATTCAACACTTGGGGTAAGACACCGTGATACGTTGGGGGTATTTCGAGCGATAAAATACCGATACATACGTTTTCTCAAAGTATGATTGAACCGTTCCACCACCGCGGCTTTGACATCTCCATGTGTCGAAAAGTGATGGCTACCTTCTCGTTCCAACATCGGATGAAACGTCGCATTGTAACAATCTTTGCCCAGATCAGTCTGTAAACGTTGGGCTTTTTATCCTTGTCGTAAAATCGTCTCAAATGCTCGAGTCAAGGCCGTGCACGTCTTGTTATTCACTGGGACGGTCCATACGTATTTGGACGACACGTCGATGACCATCAAGACATAGCAATTCCCTCCATTCCATCGTTTCAGAGGTTGCATCTCACCAGATCGGGTTGCCATCGCTCATCCTTGTGAAACACCAAGACCGGGAGCGTCTCGAACCGTTGTTGAAAGGACGATGCAATGTGTAAGCCAATTTCCCCTTGACCCTGGGCGTACTGGGCCACGCCACTCAAGGCACCCGGTGTCGGCCGTGTACACACTCACGACGGGGCTGGTGGCATCGCAGCGGCGCTTGCGTTTCGACATGTTTTGGTGACGAGCCAATGTCTCATCCGCACCAGAATGGTCGGGACTTCCTGCGGATGACGCTTTTCAAGGGTTTGCCATGCGACGTAAGCGCGTTCGGGGTCGAGGGTCGTCGTCAGGGTAGACGGGTAGACGACAAAATGGCTCCACTTATAGTCAATCCCTCCTTTCATGGCTTCGAATTCGGCCATGTTCTTGGGTGGGAAATCCGTCCCTTACCCTAACTCTAACCCAGACCATCTCAATTACACTTGGACTGTTACTCTTGTGTTTTTGTCAATTAAAAGATAATGAGATTCAGGTCGATAAGGTGTAAATGAAAGCTGGAAACTTAAAATATGTGTTATTTCGAGAATGTTGTGGGCTGAGCTCAGACGACTTCTGTTGGAAGCGGCCATCACCCATTTGACCCAAATCCCTTATCCCGAAGTCGGACGACGAGTTCGATGGAGTTTGATCACCTGGCTATGTCGGGAATTGATAAAGATGCTAGGTGGATTGGATAAATGGATCGTCACACCTTCCACTCCAACTGGTCTCAGTCACGCAGCTTCTTCTTGTGGCTCAGCATTCTCCGCTTTCTCGCATCTGTTTCTAGCTCCGACTTCAACTTTTCCTGAGGCAGACTAGGCACAGGTATCACCACCATTTTGTTCTCGTGTTCCACCAGCCAGGCTTTTTTTCGGGCTTGATGAGGGTCCACTTCCTCCCCTTCGTTCACCCAACCTCGTTTTCTGGACTCTTCCAGTCGGTGTGTAAAGATCTGTTCCGAACACGGGCTGTCCAACCTGTGGAAGAACCGACAGGATTTGTTCTAGAGGAACACCAAAAAGAAGCGACCCACGTTGGGGAAGTGCGGGTTCATTGTTCGCACCACTTTACTTTTCTTTTTACAAAAACAGGGTCCTTTCTTAATGTTGTGATGGAGTTGGTGTAGGACCCCGGTCATCCACACGTAGGCTCTGTCATGACCCATCACCCAGAACGGACAGGTGTTGTCAAAATCTCGGCAGTACACGTTGGTCTTGGAGGGTCACTCGCGCAAAGGCGTGTCGTGAAACGGATACAAGACAGGTTAGTACTCTGGGTCTGGGGATGGTGGCAGTGGTGGTATGGTAGGGGCAGTCACCACGGCAAGCCATGCAGGAATCCTGTCCACCATTGGCTCTATGGGTACGATCAAGGGTACCAAGACCTCCCCAGGTTCCAGGTGCCCAGGTGCTGCTGGCCTCAGCTTCACCTCTGGTGTTGGCAACGGTTCTGTTCTTATCATCTCCTCGTACGAGGGCAAGTCATCCAAGCATGGTACGGACACCAGCAACGCGTCCAACTCTTGAGTGGCTGCATTCAGTTCGGCCTCTTCTTCTTTCTTTTTCTTGTCTCTGTTCCATGGCTTTCTGGCGGGCTTCCTAGTAAGTTTTGGTGAGCAGACCGCATCGTCGTCCTTTTTGTTTCTCTAACTCGCACGAGAACGTTTGGTAGGGGGTTTCTCTTCTTTGTTCTTTTCAGGACACGCGTATCTTGCGGGCGAATAGTCTCCGTACTCCCAAGACGTACTCATCATCATCTTCTTCGTTTTCTTCTCAGGATTTGACTCACGATCCAAAAGGTTGTGCACTTGATCTTGTATAAAAAGAGGCGTCCTTACCCAAACCATCAAACCAAGAGTTTGGAGACGTGACAAGGACATGCCTCTTAGATAAATTGTGTTTGGTGATCGACCTGAAAGGATTTGCTACGGGGCGTCAATTTTTTTCATGTGATTGGATGGGAAAAGATGTAGGTGCCCTTCATTACAAACCTTCGGTACTGTGGCCTGATCTCTCGACCAAAGATCGACGTACCGCCACTTATTGCACCCAGCACGTCCAAGGGCTCCAGTATTATTTACATGGTTCGTACCATGTCGCCAGCAAGTTATCTGTGGATGTCTGACACCGAGCAACACAAGATCCCTTGTTGTCCATTGCTGGCTTTCAAAGGGAGGATGATCAAACGACGATGGCTCACCAGCTGGGGGATTCCCAACATCAATTCAGAACCTTTGGGTGGCTCGAAATTTGAGGATCTGTCGCGCCTCAGCGCCGTGGGTTCCTGTGGTCATTACCGAGCTCCCTTACGTCATCATTGTCCCAAGGTCGTTTCGCGCAATGGATGCGTGGCCAGAGTGGGACTGGATCGCGATACCTTCTACATCAACCACGAGCGGACCCGACAATTCCTACAAGCCCCGATGCCCGTGGCTACCAAGCCAAACCACCGACACTCCCGTATCGCTTTCTTTTTTTTCGACTAAATAATTTCTTTTGTTTTAACATTTATGATGTCGTCTCTTTCTTTGTTATTTTCAAATATTTTGTTATTTACACATGCTCTTCGGAACGTCCATTTACAAATATGTCCAAAAACCTCGAACGTCGTGAAACCTCCAACATCTTGGGCATCGGCGCGCATCCGGCCAGTAGTGATGGTCTGTTACCTGCGCGGTGTAATTCTTCGTATCTTACCGTCGGTAACAAGAACGACACCGGGAGAAACTTAACGAAAGAAACCGTCATAGCTATGACGCTCATCGCCAGCAAATCAACGAGAAGAGATGACATCGATGCTGGCAAAACCTTGACTGACACCCTGGCTGTGCATGAAGAGCATCGGGATCTGTTGGTGCAAGCTCAGAGGCGTCGGAAATGATCCCCTCCCCAGCCCTTGACGTTGACAGGAACTTTGTCCGTGCACGAGGACGACCAAGATCTCTTAGCCCAAGCACGGAGGCGACGAGTCCAGCACATCGAGAGAAAGTGAGGCCAGGGGGATCTGGAACGTGAACAATTGTATCGCAAACAGATCCGGGGACAAAAGCGTCGGTATTACCAACGACATCGAGAACGAGTTCGTGAAATGTGTACGTCTGTATTGGACCACCTATCGCCAACAACTCTGTGAATTTCAGCGACAGTATTAGCAGGCTCATCGCGAACAAATTTGTCAGAGGCAGAGGGTGTACCGATCCCAGTATCGCGAACAAGTCCGCCAGAGGTAACGACGCTATCGGAAGACCCACCGAGAACCATTAAAGCAACGCCATCGCCTGGAGATCAACCGACGGTATTACTGCACCCATTGCCATCGAATCCTTGAAAGGAGGCGGGCATGTCGAGCCAGCCATCGCAAACAAATGAATGAAAGACGATACCGGCGAAGCAATTCCGCCAGAGGGAAGAGCAGCAGCAGAGCACCGAGGAGCAACTTTTTGCCCCCTACGATCTTCTCTAACCCACAGGCACGTTGGCAGTGATGGCGTGTGATCGGCACAAAGACATCACTGTTCGTGCTTACTTCATAGTACGGCGACCGACACTACCCGTGGCTCGTAAGTAAGTATGTGCTCCGACCTCCCACACATTCCTATTTGAGAAAGGGTTTGGATCATTTGACTTTATTCGTTCCTCTTGCCTTACCGTCGTCGTCGGGATTACACCTGTCGCAGACGGCCGCTCCATTGGACAATCTCTCGCTTCGCGCCTATCCAACTGCGTCGTCGATGCCAATGTGGTGGTGGAACCTTCCGAACCCGTCCGACGTTCTGAACGCTTGGTGGCACGTTGGACACTTGGTTCGCCTGTTGGATGACTTGCATCAAGAACATCATGTAATCTGTTGGATGAAGTCCCTGGCAAGGGGATTATTTTTGGTGGCCGGACTGGTTTCGGCCATCGGAGAGCGTTTTAGTTCGTGTCATGTTTGTGCGGCGATGGGGAAGTCTTCCCCTAGGGCACCCTTAAGCTGAGTACCACTGAGCCTAAAAGCCTTTTCCACCTCGCTACTTTTCAAACACATTTGTTATTCAAAGGTTTGTTTTACTATCACGTTGATGGTGTGGCTATGGGATCCCCACTTGCTCCTGCTTTAGCCAATCTTTTTTGAGCCACAAGGGAAATATTTGGTTGGAGAACTACAAGGCGTCCAAAACTTTTTTTATCGACGATACGTTGATGGCACGTTTTGTGCATTTGAGAAGGAACAAGATACACTTTTATTATTTGATTTCATTAACACGATGCACACTAACATACTCTTAACAGAGTACGGTTGCTCGAGGCCTCTCTCCCATTATAAATCTGGGGTAGCCTATGCTATGCGATGCTCCGCAAACTGGTTATCGAAGCTGGAGTCAGGGTGGACATAATGAAATGAATAATATCTAGAAAATTCCTGGAAATAAATATTGTTTACACGACCCCACAAGCTCTGAGCTTTAAACCCTATCGTGTTTAAATAAAGGATATGATGATGATGATGATCATATTGGCGACTTGTGAGCTCAAAACCTGACTCTGAACACTTGCAAATGGCTCGCTTCTTGCCCTTAAAATTATTTTTTGCATGATTACACTGACAATTTGTTGCTCTATGCGTTAGTTTGGGGTTATGGCCTTGTCTCTGTGACCATGATTAGCATCTCTGGCTCGCTTCTTGCGCTTAGAATTATTTTTTTTGCATGGTTGTACTGACAATTTGTTGCTCTATCCTTTAGTTTGGGGTTATGGCCTTGTCTCTGTGACGTTGATTAGCGTGACATCTCTGGCAGGTGTGGCCACTATACCATTCATTGGAAAGAAACTTTACAAGAAGGTCTTGGACATGTTAGTAGGACTTGCTGTGGGGTCGCTTGCTGCCGATAGCTTGCTTCATTTGTTGCCTCATGTAAGTACACTTATCATATTCTTAAATAAGAGAAGTGTATTGTATTTTGCATTGCAAAATAGAATTATGTGGACTCGAGAAAATTTAAACATCCTTTAGGAGTTAGGTGTGGCAACTTAGCAACCCATGTCGAATTTTGAATTCATTCATTCATTTCGTTTCGGAAGCCACGAGGCTGAAGTAAAGTCAAGGAAGGGTTACGTTTTTACAAACGTTGACCGTGTAGCACTTATATTTCAACAGACTTAACTGATTAGAGTGTAATTTGAAGTGCTAGTTTTGTACTCCATGAACCATGTGAGCGGTAGCCCTACTAATGGAAATGGGCCCACACAAGGACAGAGAAAATCTCTGACTTGGTTGCTCACGTCAGACCTTGCAGCTAAGTCGGTAGAGCAGTGGGGATCTAACCCGAGGGTCGTGGGTTAAGTTCCCACCCTGGTCAGAGTTTTTCTTGGTCCTTGTGTGGGCCCATTTCCATTAGTAGGGCTAACGCTCACATGGTTCATATGGGGTACAAAACTAGCACTTCACATTAAACTCTAATCAGATAAGTCTGTTGAAGTGAAGTCAGCCTGCCAGTTCAATCTATGGGAAGAGCATACCATACATCTTTATCTTGGGAGGAACATACTTTTTGAAGCTGTCCAAAACTTCTGCGCACATGTTTTATGAACTTTGTTTACAATGAAGCTTCCGTGTGGCCCCTTATGACGTGTGGCAAAGACGTCAGATACGTGAAAAGTTTGGTGAATGGAAAACAGTTTAATAATAATAATAATAATAATAATAATAATAATAATAAAACTTGTATGGCACTCACATCAAAAATTCATGGCGCTTCACAATAAGAGAAAATAAATATCAAACTTATATAAAAGCAGTAATAAAATGTCATTTTTCATCAAAGATCACTTAAAACTAAATCTTTCTTGAAAGATTGGATTGAAGAACGTGACGTTTTTCTCAGTTTTATGACGTTAGTCAAGTATGGGGGAGCCATATCATGCAAGCACTTGTACACCATGAGCAATATCTTAAAAATAATTCGGAAACGGACGGGAAGCCAGTGGAATTCTATCAAAACTGGAGTGACATGATTAAATTTGCTCGCTTGCACTACTAATCTTGCCGCACTGTTCTGAATACACTGAATTCGTAATAATCTAAGAGCGTAGATTAAAGTGACATTCATTGGAAAAATATTTTTCTGTCTAAGGCCCCGTTTATATGGAGAAAGCTACTCCGGGTTCAAGGGTCACCCGACTTACCGGGCCAACTTCTCACGACCGTTTACATGAGTAAAGTTGTCCTGGTTGACCGAGTCAAAGTTAATCCTAATAAATTAGTCATTGGCTCTGCTTAACATATCATTGCTTCAAGATCCCTCTTTCCGCTGGATTTATATTTGTTAAAAAATCATTCACACCGGTCACTCTTTACTTAGATTTAACTTGTTTGTTTTAAAGATAAAACACGGCCTTCAATTTCAGTGGAGTTGTCCCGGTAGACCGAGCCAAAGTGTTTATGAGAAGAAAAGTTGGCCCGGCTAGGACGGTGACCCTCCCATCGAAAAAGGGTGACACGGCTAGGCGGGTCACACTTCCAGAGGAGCCACTTTTTATAAGGAGAGGTAAGAAAAGGTGGCTCGCCCAGGGTAGCTCGGGTAGGCGTATGACCTTTCTACCCGGGACAACTTTTCTCTATATAAACGGGGCCTTAATGTATAGATTCTATGTGATTTTGGCTACCTTAGTTATATGTTCATACTGCAAAAACATGTTCCCTTACATTACCATGAACTGTATGTATAGGTCACTATTGATGGTCTCATATTTTATTAGTTATTCAAGATTGTAAATGGTTTGAACCCAGGAGTCATATCATAAAGTAAAGTACGCTCAGGTTGTCGAAACGTCAGTCAATGTCATCATAAACAGTCCTTCTCAGGACTACGCTCACCCGGACGATCGTACTTTACTTTATGTTATTCAAGATTATTACTGTCAATTTTAAAGCACACTGCTCAAACCAGGCCATCATAAATTAGAGTTTACCAATTACACTGTTTATAAGAAATAAAATAATAAACCAAGGAGAACAAGAAAATCTTTAATGAGATGATTTTTCACGACTTGAAAATGTGCCTGGCTTGACAGTGATCACGAGATCCCAATTTTTTTCTTTTCTTTGGTCACTCTCTTAAAGTTTATTAAAACTGTGAGCGAAGTATTTTGTTTACTTCTAAATGAACAAAGCCTCATGAAAAACGGCATGGGTCTTTGTTTAATAAGGTCTCTACTAGAGGTTCAGTTTGTATAGTAACTGTATGATATGACTCTATTGTTAAATTCAGGCGCAAAAATATGCGTACAATTCACCGGGGGCACCCAACGAGACGCTTCTGTTCGTTAGAGTGAAACCGTCGTAGAACGTAATTTCTGGCATGAATTTCTGACCCTAACCCTTGCCAGGCTAACACATCGGGCCAACAGTTTAACTAAGAAACAGCTTGCAGTAGGTTAATAGTTCAATAATTTAACCCCCAGGAATAATTATTGAGAGAGTGTGTTGAAAATGGCTGCTGTAATTTCGACCTGGGGATAAATTATACGTATGTGTTTTGGATTGGTTTTTGCTAACTCTCAATTTAATTTTATCTCTGATCAGTCATTTGGTCTTCATGCACATGGAGAGGAGGGGTCATTTATGTGGAAGGCTACGGTAGTGCTGGGTGCTATCTATTTATTTTACCTGTTTGAAACCCTGATGCATTTAGGGCTCAGGCGCAAAATTGGTACAAAACATGACTGTCACAGCCACGTCGATGATAAGGTTGGTTGAATGATTTTTTTACAACAGGAAAAAGAACGAGAGGTTTTACTTGATCAGTGATGTGTTGATGAAATTGATACCATTTATATTGTTTACCAAAGCTCATCTTGGTTTTGTTTTATTCTCCCGAAGAGCAGATGTTAAAGTTAAAAGGGAAATGTTTTCCCCAGGATTGACGGTTTTATCACTGACATCATTATTTTCATAATGGTAGAGCGTTTGAATAACGATGAAAACTACTTTAGCCTCTAACTAGCCCCAACAGACTATTACCAAAAAGAGAAGCCTATATGTGTGGTGTGGTAGTGTCGAATCCGAACGTTGTCTAATTACGCACAGAGTGGAATAAACTTGTAACCTCTTTGCAATCTTGAATTGCTTAACAGAATTTCATCTTTCCTTAGTCGCGATATTTTATTTAGAATCTATAAGCAGACTGTGTAGTTGTGTAGTATGGGCCGAATGCAGTGAGGATAACGCCCAACGCTTAGAACGCCTGCAAAATCAGGTCATGCGAACAATATCAAATGCCGACCGTAAGATATGTACTCAGCATGCGTACTAAATTGCTGTTATTATCACCTCGCAGCAGATGCCGTTTTATTTGGTTGCAGTACGTATGTGTACAAAATTATTGACAACATTAACTGCACCATGCAGTTGAAAGGTTACTTAGTAAAACGATCACAAAGACATTGTCGATCTCTCAGATCTAGATCTACCTTTAGTTAAAACTAAGTGTGGACAGACCTCATTCAAATTCTTGGCTGCCAGGGGCTGGAACACACGGCCAAGACAGTTGAGAGGAAAAGACACTTACACAGTTCAAGTATAGTCCATTTACTTACTTTATGGACAAAGATATCGCCAACCATATTTGTAGTATTTAGACTTTTCTCTTGTATTGATATTTGTAATTTTTAGATATAGCACCAGTTTCGTAGTATTTAGACGTTCTTTAAATTTTTTATCCATTCTTGATATTTCTTAGTTTCTTGTTGTTAATTCTATTTTAAATTTCTTTGATTTTTATACTGGTCACCGATTTATACAAGTCAATCAAGTTCATTGATTGACCGGTTTTTTACCAGTCTAAATAAAGTTATTATTATTATTATTATTATTATTATTATTATTATTATTATTGTTATTATTATTATTACTATTATTATTATTAATAGAAACGTCATTTTAAATGTTTTCCCATCCATTAGAAGTATTGGCTAATTCATGTCGCTAGTATTTCTTCATAAAATATAGTCTGAAAATATAGCAATTATCATGTGTCCTTACGGAGAAGGGTTTTGCAGAGTTGGCACAAAAACGTTGAAATGCCAATTAAGAGAATTAGTGAATGTGACGAAACAATGAAGGTTGGATTAGAATTAGTAGGTAGAGACGGGTTTAGTCAGTTTCTTGCGATAGAGTAATAATAGGTTAATATCTTTGGACACAGCTTCCTGGATTTTCAAGTCAACACACGAGTTTAGAGAATGAAAGAGCCAGTTCATTTGGGAAGAACCAGTACGAGGTGCCCTTTGACAATAAAGACATTGTTCTCAAAAATATGGTGAGTAGAAAAGTAGCTTTCCCACGTGATAAAATTGATGCAAAAATTTGAGTGTTGTCTTTTTCTGCTGGAGTATTTTTTTTTTATTTTAGAGGAAAGGCGTAATTAAGTATGTGATCAACACTGAAATAAGATGAAAAGCTGTAATTGATGCTGTTTGGGTAATCTTTGGCTCATCTCATTGCTTTTTGCCCGAAAATATGACGACGTTTTCCTTTCAATCAATCAATACCTTTATTAATGTGTCATCGCTATCAGCTTGTAAGAAACTAATAGGAGATACCTATCTAAAGACGTAATAGGACCCTTTCTTAATTCCGACCCAACCTCTTTCCCAACTATTTATGTTCTTATTTATATTACCGTCCGGGTTACCTCAAACAACCTTCGTCTATTTCCCTTCCTCGTCCGCATTCTCATGACCAAGATTCCTAAGATGTTTCCCTAGGTTTTGTATTCCTTAATCCTAATTTGAAAATATCCCTTTACTTGCTACATAAATAGCAGTCCCTAATAAACCCTTGTGTTGCGGTATCTGCTAGATTTAACTTCCTAATTTGATTTTTGAAAGAGTCAACTGATTCGGTCATTTTAATTGTTTAATAATCTTTGACCAGATAAGTGGTCCCATATACCTTATGCTATGCTTATCATGCGTCATGGTTTTAAATCTATGTAAAATAAAATCATCTGAGTTTCTCACATTTAGATATCTTCATGGAAAGTGTTGACGTACGGTATTTACGGACGAGTTTGTTTTCACAAAACGAACGAGCGAGGCTCTGAGAGCGAGTGAGTCTTTGCCGTCACTTCTTTGGCTTCGATATCTTTAGGATTTTTTTGTTCGAAATTTGGTTTTTATCAAACGTGTTGATAAAGGTCCAATTACCACCATGAACGACTTGGAAAGCTGACGTCTCGTGCGTTAGCTCTTCTTCAGAGCGAATAGAGGAATTGTGGGTGTTGCTAGTTTTTATGCGGGTGTGGAGGAGGTTTGCTATTGGTGGAAATATGGTAACATCACAGTAATTTTCGAAGAGTTACTTTAACTCCAGCACTGGGGTTGAAATAACTCCTCATGATGGAGTTACACTTTTCGGAATTAATTTAACTCCAAAAAGAAGTTACTTTAATCCCCGAAAAAGTTTTTCTCCCCAGTGGGGGAGTTAAATTATTTAAGGCTAAAATAGGATTTAAACTTTAAATTATAGGGGTTATTTTAACTCTAAATGAGAGGAAAATTTAACTCCTCTTTTGGGGTCATTTTGCAGAGTTAGTATAACTCCCATTGGCGAGTAATCATGGATTGAATTTAACTCTCCAAGAGGAGTTAAAAGACCTCTGTGTTGGAAATTACGTTCGTGGAGTTAGTTTAACTCTGCAAA